>NC_063452.1:55760587-56064337 GCF_020379485.1 Brassica napus | reverse complement strand
TGAGAACAGTGAGTGTGGAGATTAGCTACTCATTACCAGCAGAAATGATGATGGCTCCAGGCAGTCTTCCCATTCATGTTACAAGTGATAGACAAGTTCGAAACTTGCTGGAGATACTCAAAACCCATAGAGTATGTCTTTGTGTATCAAGCCGCAGCAAGGTCGAAACGGTTTCAGAGAAAAGGGATATTGATGAAGCTGGTGAATGGGAAAAAGATGTTGGTGATAATGATGAAGCTGGTGAATGGGAAGAAGATGTTGGTGATGATGATGAAGCTGGTGAATGGGAAGAAGATGTTGGTGATGATGATGAAGCTGATGAATGTTTTGAAGATGTTGGTGATAATGAGTTTGTTGAAGATGAAAATCAAGATGGGGAGGAGGAAAATGGGGAGGAGGATGCTGATAATTCTATTGTTGGTGAAACGGATCAGAATGGTGGGGATTACAGTCTTTATGGAAAGGTTCCAGATGAGGACGAGGAAGATGATGATAATATTTGTTTTGAAGAAATCCAAAAGACATATGCTAAGACAAATGCTATTGAAGGAGGAAAATCGAATGGTACCAGTATCTATGTCAACCAGAGTTTTGTTAGCAAGGGTGCACTGCTTTCAGAGCTGCGGTTGGCAGCAGTGAGGGGTAAGTTTTCTTTCAGATTATACAAATCAACGAAAACTCTCGTTGTGGCAACATGTCCGGTTAGCTATTGTGGATGGAAGGTCAGAGCGAGTGTCAAACATGGGACAAACACGTTTTGGGTAACAAAGTATGTGGAAAAACATTTATGCTCAGCGGGAGACCGAATCGCTCAGCGGAGACACTGTACTCCGAAGTATGTAGGTAGTCTTTTCATTGATCGTGTTGGAATCATTGATGGGATAACTCCGCAGCATATCACTGATGCAATGAGGAACATGTTTGGCATGGCGCTTGATTACACCACTTCATACAGAGCACTGTTATATGCACAAAGATTGGTGAGAGGATCAGCAGAAGAAGGGTATTCGCGTCTGGCATCATATCTCGAGCAAATCTCCATTGCAAATCCTGATTCTATCACGGCGATAGAACTTGATTCTATGAAAAGATTTAAGTATCTATTTCTCTCTTTTGGAGCTTCTATCAAAGGTTTTAAGTATCAGAGAAGGGTCATTGTGGTGGATGGAACTCACCTAAGTGGAAAGTATGGAGGAACTATGTTAGTTGCAGCCGCACAAGATGGCAATTTTCAGATATTCCCATTGGCTTTTGGGATCGTGGATGAGGAAGATGTACCTTCTTGGGAATGGTTTTTCACAAAATTGGCTAGTTGTATATCTCATGACAAGCCTCTGGTGATAGTCTCCGACCGGCACAAGGCCATTAAAAGTGCGTGTGATAAGGTGTTTCCTTGGGCAACCGAGGAGGAATATGTTATTATCACCTTCAAGATAACATTGTCAAAAAGTTTAAAGGGAAACATCTCATGTACTTGGTGAAAGGGGCTGCTTATGCTCACACGGTTTACGATTTTGACCGGTACATGGCTGAGATACGGAGTGCAAACCCGGAACTTGCAACGTATTTGGAGAAAGCCGACGTCAGGCTATGGTCAAGGGTTTATTGTAAGGGGAACAGGTTCAACATAAAAACAAGCAACATTGCTGAATCTATTAATTCCGCACTGAAGCGAGCAAGAGGATTTCCGATTACGTTCCTGCTGGAGTTCATAAGGCAGAAGTTAGGAAAATGGTATTGGAAAAGGAGACAAGATGCTTTGAGTCTCACAACTGAACATAGCCGGGGTGTTGAATACTTGCTTGCTGTTCGAGAAGAGATAGCGGATACGATGACGGTCGAACCAATTGATGGATGGCATTTCTTTGTCAAAGGTGGCAAAATGGACTGTGTGGTTGATTTGGAACATGCAAAGTGTGATTGTGGTGTCTATGGAGTGGAGAAAATACCTTGCTCTCATGCTATAGCTGCTGGAACACATGCTGGTTTGCATATCTCCACACTTGTATGTCCACTGTACTCAAAGAATTATCTGTATGCAGGATACTCAGAGAATATATATCCTATCGTGTCACAACATATTGAGGAACGAGAATGCTTTCCTCCAGAACTAAAGCGTGGTCGGGGGAGACCGAAGAAATCAAGATGGCAATCTTGGTTGGAGCTATCTAGGATGAGAGGACACAAACCAAGGAAGAAACACAGGGCACGGAGATGCTCAAACTGCAAGGAAACTGGCCATACGAAACCACAATGTACACAACCAGTCTTGATTACCCGTCCAGACGACTAAAGTTTTAGTCGTCCAGTGTATTTTATTTTTAGACGACCTTCTACTAAGTCGTCCAGTGTATTTTATTTTTAGACGACCTTCTACTATCCCTTCAAGTGTATTTTATTTTTAGACTACCTTCTACTATCCCTTCAAGTGTATTTTATTTTTAGAAGTCCAGTGTAAGTCGTCCAGTTGGAAAACCTTCCAGACGACTTATAATAAGTCGTCCAAACCTTCTAGACGACTTATAATAAGTCGTCCAAACCTTCTAGACGACTTATTTGTAAGTCGTCCAGTTGGAAAACCTTCCAGACGACTTATAATAAGTCGTCCAAACCTTCTAGACGACTTATTTGTAAGTCGTCCAGTTGGAAAACCTTCCAGACGACTTATTTCTTCCAGACAACTTATATATTTACAAATCTATACAAAGACAAGTTGAAATACAAATACTTCGCTCGTTAAAAAATCATGTTCAAATACAAAGACAAGTTCAAATACAAACACAAATCTAATCATACATGCCCACGAACTTATCACCATCCACATTTTCTTTCAAATGCTGATCAACAAGCTCCTTCCATATATCCACCGCCATATTATCCCTCATTTTCTTCGCGTTGCACCTAGCAAAGTCTTTAGGGTCAAAGGAGACCCCAAGAGCATGACATTCAATGTACTTTACAGCGTACACGCCACAATCACCATTGTTGGCCGTGGGTACACCTTTCAGCGGTCTCTCATATGTGTATGGCTCCAACCCGTATTTGACCCGTATTTCGTCGGTGGCTGCGCACTCAACAAGCAGATAAGGGACCATCTGGAGAAAAGGCTCCATTATCGCATCCCATGCGTCTGGTACACTAGATGAAGGTATGCTGTCCCAGACGACTATGTGCCTCTTAGGGATCGATATCCAAATAGCAACCCAATGCTTGTCGTCCAAGTTCACTGGCGCATAGATATCATCAATGTCCTCCCCCCACTTCTTGTTTGATTGGCAAAATGAAGGTATTGATCCGTCATAAAAATTCACGCCCCACCAGGTAGAACTCTTCCTAAACCTTTGTGATCAGGTTCCGATGTTTTGAAGAGCTGATACTGCTCTCTCCAAGACTGGGAAAAGTTGTGATCCAGGAAGCACATTCGCTCGCTCCTGAAAGCTTGTGGGTTCTCCTGATACCTCTGCCTTAGCACATTAATCCAAGCATCTATATGCTGCATATTAAATATAACAAGTTAGAAGTTACCAGACGACTTAAATATAAGTCGTCTACGTGGTCGTCCAAGTAGACGACTTTCCAGACGATTTATCTTTAAGTCGTCTGGAAAGTAGTCTACTTGGACGACTTTGTAGACGACTTAAATCGTGTGCAGAAGACTTACGCAGTCTTCCAGCCATCCTCTGGCTGTCCGGAGGAAGTGGTACCACCTTGTTGGTGATGTACGTGGTTTGTCCTCGGTCTTAGTTGAATAATGACTGCAAACAAAAAAGCAATCAGTTTTGGACGACTAAATCAAGCTATTATGGGTAAAGCAATCACTTACGGATCAGTTTTCAACCAATCAGCGAGTTCCTTCAACTTATCTTTGTTTACTGGCGGAAATGGATTATAGGCTGCCACTTTATCTTTTTTTTTCTCTGCCGTATAAGGAGATCTCACAGTGGGAGCAGGTTTCTTCGCTCGTTTACTCTTTGCACGCTTGTCCAATACAACCAGGCTCGGTTCTGAAACTGGATCGCTTGGCTCGGTGGAAGCGAGGCTCGGTTGTTGATCTTTGGAGGTGACACCATCTGCTTTATCCTCCGGCAAGATCTTATATACCGAGTTCGCCTCGGTTGCTGTATCCTCCGGCAACCATCTCTGCAATAAAAGTTGCACACAAGTTAACCCTGGACGACTTAAATAAAAGTTGTCTGGACGACTAGTTGACCCTGGACGACTTAAATATAAATCGTCTGGACGACTAGTTGACCCTGGACGACTTAAAATTAAGTCTTCCGTGGTCAACTAGTCGTCCAGACAACTTTTACAGTCGTCTGGACAACTAGTTAACCCTGGATTTGATACTAACCTCTTTGATTTGAGGAGGCTGTTTCTTTTGAGGAGGAGGCTGTTTCTTTTGAGGAGGAGGAGGAGGCTGTTTCTTTTGAGGAGGAGGAGGCTGCTGTTTGGTTTGATGAGGAGGAGGCTGGTTACTAACCACGGTTTCATTGGCATGAGGGGTAGCCTGTTTGTTACTACCCCCGGTTTCTTTGGCAAGAGGGGTAGGCTGTTTATCTTGAGGGGTAGCCTGATTGGTTAGAGGTGGAGGGGTAGCCTTATTGGTGACACCAACCTTCTTCTCCACAGCTTCCAATCTATCGGACAACTTCCTAAACTCCCTGATGCACTTCTTAAACCCTTCTTTCATGCAGTCAGCTACGCCCTTGAACATAATTTCCAAATCCTCTCTGGTCACCCCTCTAGCCTCTTCTCTAGCCTCTTCACTAGCCACTTTAGGAGCCTCTTTACGAGCTTTCTTCCGAGGTCTTGGATTGTCTTCCTCCTCCTCCTCCTCCTCCTCCAACACAACCATCTCTTTGGCTTTCTTCGAGGGAGTCACAACCTTAGGTTTTGTATAGACCTTAGTACCAGTGACTTCCCAGCAATCCATGGTCCACTTCCACGGTCTCCGCTCATACATGACTTTAATGATGTTCTCCGCGGGCAGGTCCTCAACATCAGAGTCCCATTTTGGCCACATTTCACTAATGTCCTTCTCAACAAAGTTGATCACGCTATAAGTCGTCTACTAAGTCGTCCAGCTGGAAGTAAATACCTGACTCAAGATAGCAGCTTTCATTGATCTGCGGCCTCTGCTGCCCTCGTAAGCCAGTATCGGTGGAGACGGACTGTCTGCTCTGGGACCACCAATACTAGCACCCAATTCCGGCATAGCTGTGTACGCCCAGACCTGAAGAACTTGTATAAACCCATCCACGGTGTAACAGCCAGTAATTTCTTTGTTCCACAAAGAGTCCATCAGCACCTTAAACGCGACTCTCCCCCATGGATAATTCTCAAACCGTTCTAAATCCATCACTAGCCTTGCCAGAGTAGATCGTGTAGCGGTTGAAAACTTTCTCCCTTCAATGAATCCAGTGAAGATGGAGAGGTACGCGAGCCACTTGCGATCTTCCCTGGACCAATCCCCGCATCTCTTCAGTGCTGCTATTATCTGATCAGTAGTTGGCCCAGCTTCCAGATGAACTCCCAGCATCCCCCAGAAAGAAACCATCTCTTGGGTAACGTCACATTTTGGTGTCTCAAGGTCCTCGATGTACTCGCAGTTTAGACCAGTGAGGTTTTCAAACTCTAACAGTGAAAACCTCAAAGGTTCTGGACCAACGAGAGACCACATCTCATACTTCTTCTTAATGTCCAGCTTGAAACTGAGCATGTAGTGAACCAGCCTTGAAGCCCAACCAAATCCCTGCTCCTTGAACTTGATGAAAACTCCCAAACTCGACTCCTTGAGCTCTTCAAATTCGTCATCAGTAAGAGCTTCCCTAAGAGCAGTATGCAACTTGCTGTTATCCGTATGATACGAAATGCTATTGTGGGCTTCTGGCTCTTCCCCTGATGTGTATAACCTACGGGGGAGTTCTGGAATATCCATCCTTTTTGTCTGCAAAATAATCAAAGACAACAATAAAAGTCCAGACGACTTAGTAGACGACTTATAATTAAGTCGTCTGGAAAGTCGTCCAACTGGACGACTTTCCAGACGACTTAAATTTAAGTCGTCTGGAAAGTCTTCCAAATGGACGACTTATATTTAAGTCATCTACTAAGGCGTCCAGTTGGAAGACTTTCCAGACGACTTAAATTACTTACAAGTCTTCCAGTACAAAGCGGACCTGATTAGTCGCAGAAGGAGTTGGAGTACTCGTCATTGCGGTTATAGATCTGAAAAAATAAACGTGAAACGGTGAGAATGAGTAAATTGATAGAGACAACGTTTTATGTTCATCTTTTCCTCGAGATTGATGACTTACCGGCGTTAGGGTTTACAGAGAAACGGCGCTAAGGTTTACAGAGAAGAAGCGGCGGCGCTAGGGTTTAGAAGAAGCGGCGGCGCTAGTGTTTAGAGGAAGCGGCGGTGAGAACGTTGGTGACCACGGTGGCGAGTGCGACGGTTTGTTCGGAAATAGTGGAAACGGTGGCGCTAGGGTTTAGAGGAATCGGCGGCGCTAGGGTTTAGAGGAATCGGCGGCGCTAGGGTTAGAAGAAGCTGCGGCGACAACGGTGAGAATGAAGTGAGATAGATAGCCGACATTGAGAACGATGGTTTGTTCGGAAATCCTGGGAATTCGAAATCGCCTTTGAGAGGGAGAACTGTTAGGGTTTCTGAATTTCGCGAAAAATGAAAAAAAAAAAAAATCACCTTATATATTGGGTAAATAATCCGGTTAGCTTTAAAAGTACATTGGTAAACTTTAAGGTTTGGTCCGGTTTAGACGACTTATTCTGGCTGATAATGTACAACAGACGACTTAATATTTAGTCGTCTGTTTTCAGACGACAAAATATTAAGTCGTCCTAGAACCTAAAATGAACCCCTAAACTAAAATGACTAGATTAACCTACGTTATAAAATCAAATTATACTTAAATAGTGTTTACTATACATAGAAATGAACACGCATAAGTAATTTTAAAAAATTTCAAAAACGGTTTTAATGCTTTTCAAAATCTAACCCTAAGAACACATAAAATACTACAACATATGTTGATGAAACATAAACTAAAGAATATCATGACTCACTACTTTCACTCATCTATGCTGAAAACAATTGAAATTTGTTATATCTTAATTTATACCTCCTAAGACATATGTTAATTACATAATTCCCATTTTTCACTTATCAAAATATTTTTTACAAAATTTTTAAATTATGTTTAAGACTAACTGTCCAGACGACTTTCAGTTAAGTCGTCTGGACGACTTATTTTCAAGTCGTCTAAACAGACGACTTGCGAGGGGTAGAAACGTAAAAAAAATTCCATTTTTTTGTTTGGTCACAAGGGGATAGTTGTAATTTCAATAGCCTTTTAGGTTACTTTTGCCTTTGACCCAAGTTGGGGTATTGTTTTGGGTTTGACTCCAAGTTTTGAGTCACACTTGGCAATTCTCCCTAACTTTTAAGAATATCAGAATTATTTACACGCATAGGACACATACCCTTTTATTTGCTTATTGGAAAATGAACGAGTCTTAAGCTTTTTCACATATTATATGAGAAAAACTTGGATTTTTCTAAATTAGATTCGTTTAAATCGGAACATATTAAGATGAGTTTCTTAGATTAGATTTTTGTTATGTATATATGTAACAATACTTTGTATGTTGTAACAAATAGAATAATTCATCTCTTTCCTAAATTTTTTAACTCACTATCAATCCATTTCTATAATCCAAGATGAGGAAATCCGTTCAACTCTTGTCTACGTTCTTAATCGTCTTCATTATTCTCTCACTAGGTTTGTATTTACATTTTAATACATTGCATAAATTCATTCTATAGGAAATTGAATATAATATTCAGATTTTTATTACTTTTAATATATCGTGAATCCATATAAAAGTTTTTGTTTACTATATAAAATATAGCATTAAATTATCTCTTTTGTGTAAAATTCATAAATTTCCAGAAGGCAACAGAATATAGAAAAACTGATTCAAACATTTTGTGCGTCAAAATTAAAAAGGATCATACTTGAAGTACTTAAGAGTTTTGTTTTTATATTGGTTTATTTTTATTTTTTTAATGTATAGGGTTAATATACGATGAAGAACAACTATGATTAAACAATTTTAAATATTTTCATTGTTTTATCATCTATTTATGTACATATTGTCCGACACATACAAATATGTTAACCAACATTTTCATAGTAGGGATGAACTATTGTCCTTATATAAATTTATGAGATATTTTGAGATTTATATATTTTATAGGTGATATGTTATGCTTTTCCAATATAAACATTAATTTCTCTTAAAACATAAAAAAAAAATTATATGTTTTTACTAATATACACGCAATGCTTAAAAATATTTGTTCACAAAATAGAAAAATATATACTTTGACCTTATCATATACTCGTTTTTTATTTACTAGCAAAATCTGTTTCTCTTTTTGCTTATAATGGTTAAAATAATAGTTCATTAAGCAGTTTTTGTTGATAAATAAGTTTTATAATTCAGAAAATTTATATATATTATCTCCCAATTAAAATTTCAGATTTTTTATATATTACAGGAATGATGACAGATGCGAAAAAACAGTGTCCATATAAAATTCCAATTAATAAAAAGTTTTCGTATTGTGCTGCAACACACTGTTTGGCTGATTGTAAGAAGCAACATGGAGCTGATGCTAGTGGTAGTTGTTCCGCAGAAAAGGGATTTTGTAACTGCGTTGCTAATTGTAAGGGTTCTCGCTAAGTGTTGTGAATATAATAATATCCAACCAAAGTTTTATACTATATTTTTACTAATAAATATCTAAATGTTAAAATGTTTGTCTCAGATTTGTGGATCTATTTATAATAAATAATAATAAGAGAATTAAATAAATACAAATGTGATTAACAAGATTGTACTTTAAATAAAATAAATGATCACAATATTATTAGATGTATCCAAAAATGTGTATATGATCAAAAACGTTTAAGACGAGTTTTAAAAGACAGTGATGAAATCACAACCAATATTTAAATGTAATATCATCACCTAACATGTAAATTTTGTGTACATTTTAAAACAAATAAAATAAAAATAGCAAGTCTTGATGATCGACACTAAATAGACGACACTAATTTGAAGACCTCTATAAATGTCTACATGAGCTAAAAATTTGAATATATAACTACACTAGGGGGTGTCCGCGCTTCGCGCGGAATATTATTTTATTGTTGTTAAGTATGATGTTTTTAAATGATGTAATTATATGGTCATTATATATTTGTGAAGAGCATGATTTAGTATTTTATTGTGTGATGTAGTATTAGGTTATAGGTTAATATATTATGTGTTTGTCTTTTCAATAATGTGTTGTTGTGTGTATAGTAGTATGTTAGTGGTGAAATGGGCTTATGATGTAAAGCATCTTGAATTTCAATAAATTTTCATTTAAGCATTTATTGATTCTAACATTAACGGTTTAAGCGTCAACATTGTATTTAATATTTTCACATTTTTGAACACTATTCTTTTTGTTAACAACGTCGAACATTATTCTCCTCAGATGTTTTTTCCTTCTCCGCATATTTTGACTTGAGCCATCACCATCTATGTATTTCGTTTACATTTCCAGTGTGCGGTGTTTCTTACCATCACCAGAAAAAGACTTACCTTCGTTTCTCTTGTTTTTCCTCGTCTTTTTCTCTTCTGAGATTATCTAATATTTGTTGTAGATCAGGTTTATGAGTTCCCAGTTGTGCGGTTGTTTCTCATGATGTTGTACGCTCTTCTTGTCAATATTTGTCCCCTTCTTCCTTAAATTTGGCTAATATTAGGAACTACATCTCCTTGGTTGGTCAGATTTTAGTTGTCTTTAATGTTGTCTTCCTCGTAGTTGGCTTGTCGTTGATAGTCACTGCTCGTCTTGGTTTTCAAGACCTAGTTTTTGCTGATTTGACTTTTACGTTCTCTTCATAGATCGAGGATGGCTCCACAGTTTATTTATTTTTTTGTAGTCTCTTTTTCTCTCTTTGTTCTCTCATCTCGTTGCACTTTTCATTGCTGGCTGCGTCTCCGGTGGCTCTCCATTTCGCCATGTTTGCCACTCCAGGTTTGGATAGTGTTTTTCTTCGTGTATGTTATGTGGGCTTGGAAGATTATTTCTTGTTTCAAACTTGAGATTTGGTTTCTTTGTGGTTAGCTTCCATTCTCCCTCATTTATGTTGTTTTTCTTCTTTTCCTGGTTCCTTGGTATAGGTGTGTGGAGTTAGTCTCTTGGAGCTTTGGTCTCTTCTATTCAGAGCTTTGTGATTCTTCGTTGGCAATGAACGCCTTGTATGTGGTTGTTTGTTTGTGAGGTGCTTCTTAACTCTTAGCTGGTGGTTGTGCTTTAGGCATCTGTTTTCGTGCTTCGTAGTGACTTTTATCTTCCATTGATTATTCTCCTTCTGACCCGTTTTTTTGATTTTTTGGGTTGGTGTTTGATCGCGTTTATTTGTGTTCCAGACTTTGGCTGAGTTAGTGTTATTATAGTATTTTGATTTTTCTTTGTGATTTTGGAAATTTAGGTTTAGATTATGTATCATACTCTAGTTTTTTTAGTTTAGTTATTTTATAGCTTTTAATAGTCAATAAATTTATAATTTGTAAATAAAATAATAGAAAATATTAAAAAAGATAAAAGTTTATGTCATTTTTTATTTATGGATGAATAAAAAATATATTTTAAATATTTTATTTATTTATTTTCAATTTTACTGACCAATAAAATAGATTATAAAATTTCATATAATAATGGTTAGTGTGAGAAAGATTTTATGGCACAATTAGAAAGTATTAAGCCAAATTGTAAAAGTGTAAAAGAAGAAGGACCTAAAATGTAAAAACAAAAAATATATAGGGAGACATGTCATCAAACCCCTGCCACTTGTCGAAAAAAAAAAAGTTAACTTCATAGATTTGTACAAGTTCATTTAAGAATGGTGTGAAAATTATAATAAGAAAACCAAATTATAGTAATCGTCTTAGATGGCTTCCACTTTCGCTTTCTTGTCTTAAATGGAAACTTCGTTGCTTATTTCTTGAACAACACTTGTAATTGCAAGCAAGCAACCTCCACTAGTATCCAGTTTCTTTTTCTCCCTCGAAAAGGACTTAAAACTTGCAACGTGTATGACACATAGTCTCTCCTAATTTTTTTCTTTTCGAAATGTTTGTTAACTTCAATTTTTTTTGTTAATCTACATAAATTAGGAACAGCTTCAAAATATGGAAAACGTTCATATTGTGGTACCAAGTTTATGCTTGAAGTTTCGTCTTCTCTAGCTCTCTGGTCCAAAGAAAGATCAACAACAATAGTTTTTATATAAGAAGATTAAATACCCCTCTGGAAATATGTGTTCATCCATAAACTAAATAGCTCAGAACTACCGTCCAGCTTTCATTAGTAAAACTTAGTACGAAAGATCATGAGTATCATCTACTAAAACATGGTTTAAATATTCTCATAACCAATGGTTATGAGAAATAAAGTATCAAAGAGAGAAAGGATCTTGGCAAAGAAGACAATCAATACTTCTTATTGTAGGTCCAAAATAGTAACATCTTCTTTTGTCACTTCATGTTGTAGATAAGCTCCAGAAGATTTATCACACCTCTCAGACCTAAAATATACATTTAATATAGTTTTCTTCATAAGTACATCTATAGTTTCACCAATGTATTTTAATATAGAATTTTTTCTTGTCTTTGCAAGTTATTATGTGTATTAAGTTTAAACTAGTACGTGTGGTTGTGGATTTTTTTTGTTAAGCAATACATATTGTCTTTATAATTACAGAGAAACAGTTATATCAATATTAATTGTTAGTCTTCTTCAAAAACTTAATATTAAGATTGGTTCAGCTAATGTTAAAAATAATGTTTTGTTCCAACAACACTAGCAAAAAAATGTTTAGAGAATAAGATTTTATTATGTAATTAAGCGACTGATCATGCAAATAATTTATTAGAACAAATATGTTTTTATTTGTTAGAAATGTTGCAAATCTGAAGTTTTACTTTGCAACTTTCTTTGGTGGCTTACACTAAATGCGTCAATCTCGCTTGTATGTTGTATAACTCCAAATCGTAAATCATCAAAACCATTTTGGTGTCTGAATATTCTTTTGGTGTCTTCTTCTTTGCTCTCTATTAAAGGATCCAGAAACCCCTTCACAACAATGTGAGAGAGAGAGAGAGAGAGAGAGAGAGAGAGAGAGAGAGAGAGAGAGAGAGAGAGAGAGAGAGAGAGAGAGAGAGAGAGAGAGAGAGAGAGAGAGAGAGAGAGAGAGAGAGAGAGAGAGAGAGAGAGAGAGAGAGATTCAAGTATCTCCTCAAGATCACTATTACCACAAAAATAAAAGTATTCAAGAAGACTGCATGGATCTAGAAGATTGGGAGTTACTCCCCAAGAATCTCTACAAGGGTCTCGATCTCGATCACGACGAGGATCATGAGGCAGCGATGAGGATCATCAGAAACACTGAGAAAAGCTTCGATATGGATTACTTTATCTGCCCGACACAAGATCCTGTCGGAAAAATAGAGTTCCATAGAAGACCAAGCGTGGTCCCCACACAGCTCCTCCAAGTTCCCGTTAATTGGGAACCTGTGTACACCGTGGACGACACAGATCACAAGAAGAACCAGGATCAGGATCCGGAACTTGTGACGGAATCTGTTCCGTCGCCGAGAATAACCTTCAAAACAGCGAAGGAAAACGAATTTGTCGACATGAAAATAGACTTACCAGCGAGGTTCACAAGTCCTCTGCCTCAGAAAGATGACGAACACTCTGTCTCAGGAAGAGTGTTAGCAAGAGAGTACTACGGTGAGATGGGAACAGAGGTTGAGGAAGGTGGTGACGTGAAGTGCAAGAAAGAAGTTGTGTGGGAGGAGGAGGAGAAGAACAAACGTGGTGAAAAAATGAATCTGTGGAAGATGGGTCTTCATGGAATTGGAGCTATATGTTCATTTGGTGTTGCTACTGCTGCTGCCACTTTATATGTCTTCTTCCTTGGACGCAACAATAGCATACGAGGTTGTCGGAACAAGAACCAGATCCTCAGGTTCCAGATCTACTCTGATGATAACAAGGTAAGGTAATTTTTTCAGTTATGATTCTTATTCCTAATCAAATGGTTAAGGAACCAAGTGAATATTAGGTTAGTGTTGCTTTAAGGACATTCCAAAGGTTGTGTTTCCTGAAACTCGTAGTTCGATTCCCCCATGACCAATTCCATATTTGTTTCAAATCACAATGAATTTTACCCCATTCATCCAAAGTACTGAAAAGTTGTTTGGGATTTTGATAAATCAAAGACTATTTACCAATGATTATTAAGTTTTGATATTCTTCTTTTACTGGCTAATTGTTTTTACTTAATATGGTTGGTTAGTGGCTGATTGTTATTAAAATTAAATATCAGCTTATACAAATTTACTTGTTTGGTTAACTGGAAGCTATTATCAGAAAAAACTGGTTTGTGCATGTATGATTCGACCAGAGTGATAATGATGTGTTTGGCGGTGTGGTAAGTTACGTGTCTAAGTGAACAATCAATAGTTGTAGAGAAGAATACTTATTTTGTCTATATACGTTTGTATTCATCTTTTCTTGCGTCAAAGTCACACTTTGAACAAAACTCACGTTTTAGAAAACGTCATTGTTTCTTACATTAATATCAGCTTAGAGCCTTGAGAAGAGAGATATTTTGTTTGAGAATTGAGATCGAGTCAGATATTCTTGGTATATATTAATGGGATATTTTAAGGCATGCAAGAACAATAATCAAACATGTTTTTACCAAATTAATCTTCTAAATTAATCATGGGGCAGGCTTTTTCTTTTAAACGTCCAAGATCGTTGTAATTGCATGACATATTTCAATTATACTTTGTTACATGCATTGCAGCGAATGAAGGAAGTAGTGAAGCATGCAACAAAACTAAATGAAGCAATCTCTGTGCTGAAAGGTCTTCCGGTGGCAAGAGCTCAGATATCTTTTGGAGGACACTATGATGGACTTTGAAATCATAGCCATCCCACCCGTTTATAGATACATCAGAGCCAAATGTCTACTGTTCTATTACCATGGGCTCTATAGCTTCTATGCACTATGAATTTAGGAAATTCAGTATTGTATGATGTTTGTAAAATTTACATTATTTGTCCGAATACATCTAGTTATATGAACGATGATATACTTAAGAGATTGTACACTTACTGAGTGGTTACAGAACCGACCATGCATTAACATGTTCTTAATATGATGAAAGTGTGTTAATCACCCGGGACTTCTAACTCTGGTGGTAAAAGACTCACGGCTGTGAATTCCGCCACCTGGGTTTGAAACCTGACCACTGGGAAATTCACATGCGGAACCCCAGTGCCCGAGACCGAAGACAGTTCGCGGTGAGCTACATGGTGACGCTCTGATAGCGTCCTTGCGCGCTTCGGTCTCTAGTATGGACCACTACTGTGGAGCTAGGACACTCGGTTACAAAAAAAAAAAAAAAAGTGTGTTAATCTCAACTTCTCCAAAGCCATTCCGACCGAGTATAAATAATAAAAACTTGCAAAGAAATAAAACGGGGGAGTGGACCATTTAAAATTTCTACCCATAAAACTTGCTTGGGATTGCAAGATTCTTTGTTCAAAAAAAAAAAGGATTGCAAGCTTCATTAACAAAAAAAGATGAAGCCCAATATCTTAAGGCCCATGATCCAAACCCAGTGAGAGCCGTCAGTTAACTTTTTCCGACACAACCAGCTTCTGTTTCCCACTAGTTAGCGTAAGTGGTCTGTAGGGAAACCTGTGACTGAGAGAGAAGAAGATAGAATGCAGACTCACCTCCTGGTGGGTCTCACCCCAATCAAGGGCTGCCGTCGATTCTCATCCGCCATCTCCGGCGACCTCCTCCCTCCGTCGTTCAATTCGTGTGGTCGTGAGTCTCGTGACCTTTACCACCACCGTCGAAGATACCGCGAGGGCAGATCTCGGTGGCAGCGCTGTCGTCGGAAGACGACTGTTATATCAGCGGCATCTTCTTCTTCTTCCTCTTGGTCTTCGGCTTATAATAACGGTGAGAAGAACCACTACGTCGTTTTGGGAATCGGTCGCAACGCCACGCAAGCTGACGTCAAGAGAGCTTATCGCTTGCTCGCTCGAAAGGTTAGGACTTTGGTTTTAGATTCTTCTCGTTGCTAGTTTGATTGATTGCTTTGGTTAAAGATGAGTGCTTGCAATTAGTAAGTATTAGTAGATGTTAGTGAGATAAGAGTAGCTGAGAACGTGACCACTTTCTTCTAGCCACGCAAGCTTCGTGATTGGGTCATTTCTGAAATTGTAATGCCAGGGAAATTCAGTAATAACATGAAAAGATTTCATGGGAAATAAATAAGAAAGTTAGAAATCTTGTGTGTTGTGTGAGTAATTTCTCTGAATTATGATTCAAACCATCTAAGCTGTCTTTTTGTTCATAATCTAAGCCAGTTAGCAACATGTGTCTGAAAGTTTGGAGGAACTTGTTCTCTGTATTCTTAAATTTTATCATAGCTCTAGTACACTTGGATCATTCTTCTCTCTTTTGAACCCAACAAATCATAGAATGGATATATTCTCGTATTCTGTTGTCTAGTCACGTATCACGTATGTTCTTATTTTCCTCAGCTTAGTTTGGTTTATGTTTGTTAACAGCATTCTTGGTGTTTCTATTACAGTTTCATCCTGATGTGAACAAAGACTCTAAAGCCGGAGAGCTATTCAAGAGCATTCGTTGTTCCTACGAGGTGGGTATTTCTAACAATGACTCATATCTGAGTGCCTCAACCACAAACTTTGAGTTTTTTCTTATTCACTTTACTTGTGTTTTTTTTTTTGGAAAGGTTCTATCTAATGAAGCTACAAGGATTCAGTACGACCGGTCACTTAAACATCAAGAAAACTCGAGGTTCTCTAGAGTGAAAAGGCACTACAACACCCCTGACACCGAGCTTGAAGATGCCATGAAGTATTGTTACAACTGGTCCCAGAAAAGACGAGGATCCAGATACGAGAGAGCCTACGGACACTACTCTACATATCAAAACTCACATTTCTACAGTGACCCACACGAACAAGAAGAAGAAGACACGGCTCAAGAACAGAGAGACTCCTTCGCCAAAGTTCTCAAAACTGCCTTCCTCTCCATGTTTCTCCTATACACGCTCGGGTACCTAGCATCTCTCACGTTCAGCACGTTCTCAGCTTTGCTAGACAAGGAGCTAGACATGGGTTACAAATCTGGGTTCATGATAGCTTGGATACTAGGGGGAAAAGGAGGTATCCTTCTCACTCTCTGCCTGACGTTTGCAAGCTGGCTATGCGGGAAAGCAAGCAGCAGCGTGGTGGTTGTTATGGTGGTGGCGATGTGGGTTGGGTCCAATTTAGCAAGACATGCTCCTCTTCCACAAGGAGCTCTTCTCACACTCCTCTACATGTCAATCAAGCTTCAAGTCGACTCAAGGTGAATCTTTAATCTCAAAGTTAGGTTGTAAATAATATTAGATTAAACATTCTCTTTCAAGTTGTATAACTTCTCTATTGCAATATCTCGTATGATGGAGAAAGTGTCTATTGCTTGAAAGTTACAAACTCCAAATTTTTCTTTTATTGTTTTGTGTGGTGTTTCCAGATTACAAACAAAATTAATCAAAATTACAAAACCCAAAGAGATGAAATTAGAACAACTCGTCTAAGTATATTATCATTCTGCACAAAGAAGAGACCAAAAGAAAAAAAAAGATGAAATTTTTTTGTAATCAAGCTTCTTCTTCATTGAGACTTGTCTCTCATCTCCTTGAGATTCCTCCAAAGGTACTTTCCGCTGGCCATGTCGACGAACACCCAAAACCCATTCTCCATCCTCTGTTCATCAACATGTCGAAAGGAGACAACTTTAGAAACAGAATTCAACAACTTAGCGAAAAGCAATGAGATTTACCTTTCTGAAACAGAGTCCTTGTTTATCATTCAATTCAACCGCTGAGTCGTCGTCTCCGATGAGTTCCGGCGAAGAAGAACTCACCGTCTTCCACGCGAAGTATCCAGCGAGGACCGCAGAGAAGAACACTAACAGGAATCTCAAAGGACACATATTGAAACAGGGAAAGAAGAAGAGATTGGGTTTTGATTATCAATGTGACGAAAAAGAAAGAAATGGAGAATCTAGGGTGTTCGTGAAAGGGAGAAAGAGAGAGAGAGATTTAAAGGGTGAGAGATTACGACGACATGTCTCCCTCTCTCTCTCTCTCTCTGCGATCAAAAGGAAACGCGTTTCTGATCTTTTCAGCAATGGGAGGATGCGAATTGGTATTTTTGAAATATTACGTCAATGAATTATATACACTTAATATTTCCACTGTTTTATATAACTGCCCCAATATCTTTTATCGTTTCAAATAAGCCCCTGTGTTTTACGAATTATATCTTTTTCACCAATTTCAAAGAATTTGTATTAAACTAAACTAAAATAAAATAAGATGGAAAATAAAATAAGATGGAAAGTCTAGAAGGGGATGACCTCAACTACCACTCATATAGTTGTATTATTGTATCATGTTCATGTATCTATGATGCAAGTTTTGTCAACGCAGACGCAGTTATAGAACTGAATATATGGCTCTTCTACAAAAGTCTAACTCGTTTTGGTACAAAGTTGAGTGACAATCTAGGAATTGATGACTTCATCTTCAAAGTAATCTCACATATCGGACGTTCGGATTATTGTGTTTATAATGCAAATACTTGCTAGATTTCTAAGAACTGATTTTCTTATAGTTCCAATATATTTTTTTTGGATCACATTCTTATAGTTCCAATATTTATTGCGAAATATAGACGTATTTGGTATTGGTATTATGATTATCACGGGAAACGAATCCTCAGTCTGATGTTATCTGTGTAGTTTTCTTATGTTTGATGAAACTGTCGAGGCTTTTTGGAGATGATGTGTCATGTGTGAGTTTTATACAAAGTCTACTTATATACTCAGTGGGCTTTGCTCCAAGCTCCCCACAAGTGGATATGTAAACACCTTCACCTTACTTCTTACGAAACATGGAAGTTGAAGGGTGTTATTGATGCTGGTGAGTTTATTAGTATATATGTACACACCAGCATGTACTTGTCAATCCGCGAGAGGTAAGTTTATGACCATACAGAAAACAGTTTGTTAGAATTGCTCTCTGTCATGTACTTTGATCCGAAGAGAAGTTCAGTTTAGAGGATGTGATGATCTTTAGGCGACTCGATGAAGTGTTAATACAAAATAACATTGAGAGTCTTAGGCCTTCCTTGTAAGAGCTTTCATCAGTTTTTTTCTTCTTAAAATAACATTTTACTTATTTAATTTTCTTAACATCATAATTTCTTGTAATGCACATGATTGATTGAACCCCATCGGGTGCTTTTGTCATGATTTGATAATTCCTTAATCTCAACATGCGGATGCTATAGACTGCTGCATTATGATGCTATAAACTCAGAATAGTAATTTTTAACACACAAAAAAAACTATAGAAGATACCTGTAAAGACAGGCTGTAACATGTGTTTAAAATTGCACCTTACGTTCCTTTTGTTATGTTTCTAGCATTTGTCATGTAACTCTTCTTTCTTTCAGAAATCGAAATAGCCTTCTTGCCAGTTAAAGAAGTACAGGCTGTAACATATTAATATTTAATAAATTTATGTTACGGATTTTAATATCATCTGAAGTTCATAAAACTTCCACTGGTTGATAATGAATGTGTTTAGTAGCACAGGCAAAATGCCGTCTAACAAAAAATTATCCCAATGAGTTTAGCATCATGTGATGAACTTCCACTAGTCGATAATGAATGTATTAGCGCGTACATGTGACATGCATTTTTAATATAAAACTAGATTTTTACCCGCGCTTCGAAAACGCTTATCTCATTTTAAACATTTTATTTTATAACATTTTTTTTTGGCATGAAAAAAATATATATGATATGTCTTATGTATTTGTGTAATAGTTGTTTCATATTTTTTTCACACAGCAATTGTTTTTATATGTAGAATGATCATTATTAAGATATCCAGTCAAAATAGAGTTGTTTACCGGTAAAACTGAACCAATAAAACCGAAACCGAACCAAAATAGAGAAAGTGTTTAGATTTTGTAGTCACAATGCGGTCCGCTATTTCTGTATGAGATTTCGGTTCAATGGGTGTAAATAGTCATGGTGGGTCCTGGAGACGGCAATCTTCCGTCCTGCCTTCCGAACGATGGCATCGTCGCGTGGAGGTTCTCTCTTGTGCCGTCGGAGGCTGTGTTTGTCTGGTTTCATGGTAGGTCCGTGCTTCGATTCTTCGGGTCCATTTGTGTCGGGTAGAGTTTGTTGGAAGCTGCAGGAGGCGTAGCTTTTAGGTTTGAGGGCGTCTATCTCTCGGTAGCTCGTGGCAATTGACTCTTTTTTTCTCTGGCCTTTTGGCTTGTTTGGTCCCAGCCTGCTTCGCTGCTTAGATGGTTGCCAGGCTTGTTGCTTCGCTATGGTTTTGTTTGTTTCTTTGTCGCTTTCTGGTTCTGTTGTTTAGTTTCGATTTCTGCATTCCACTACTAACATCTTTGTAGTCTCTGTCATAAATTTAAATAACATTTTACCAAAAAAAAATTTCTTAACTTTAGGTGTGGCAGTGAATTTGGAGATTTTATCCATAAACACAGCTGATATTAAAGTATTGTATTTTGGTAAATAACAATTAATTTTTTTTTTAAGACAAGGAAGTGGTCTGGCCCGGACTAATCCCCCGTTGGGCGGGGAACAATGACCGGTTGTTTAACCCTTTACCCAGATTTTTATGCGTATTCGAACCGGAGATGTCTAGCATAAGTGCCTCGGGTCCTTTCCAGTTAAGCTAGCTCGTCATCGTAATAACGTTTAGATATTTGCACGATGTTTCTTTGGTTTTCCTTAGAATAACACCTTTAACCGGTTGATAAAAAAAATACCTTTAACCTTTTTTCCTTGAAATCTTAATCCGTTCCCATGGAAGGGCGTTACGTTGTCATAATTTGATCGTTACATACTTCCATAGTTTGAATAGATTCCAACGACATGTGTTACACTATTAAACAATGTGGGTGCTGCTTTTGCAGACGACTGGCTGCATGTACACAACTAAATCTCTTAGAAGCTAGAAACAATATCATTTAATTCCTAGTTGACGATATATGGATATAGCATTCATAACAAAACTGAAGATTCCTTCGATATACGTGTATCAGAGATGAAACCGAAGCTACTATTAGGCTGCATCGCCTAGTCAACGCTCACGCCGTTGTATTTTTCTCTTCTCTTTAAACAGCTTTGTCTCCTATATAGTGACTTCGACACCAACACTGACAACACGCAGTTACAAACCAATATTGATATTACTTAAATAAATAAAATTGGCAATCGTGACGATGGTAGTGAAATGTATTATTATATTGTAAATTTTTGAATCAGGACATTTGTTTTGGACATATCAATTGGGACACAGCGAAAGAAATAGAGTGGATAAGATTGTCTACAAGTCAACATACACCAACTTAGAATAATCAAAGAAATCATGATTTGATGCGAACATGACGATGCATCCATATATCTCTCCTAAACAAAATATTACGTTGATAGATTATGTCACATTCTCCACTTATTTTCCTGTTGGAATATTTAGCATAACATTGCATTTACATGTAATGCGCATAGAATGTTCTTATTCGGCTGGCTTAGATTATGTTCTGATAAATACATAACACAGTAATTAGTTTCAAGTACTAATATTCGTTTGTTATTAGACTTATTTCTAGCCCATATCTGTCTACATATCCAACATTATATATAAACTGAAAGATAAATGATGAGTGTCCAAAGAATCTTTATTAGTCTATACTTAACCCCGAATTTTAGGTAAGTTACAAATAAAACATTCGGTAAGCCTATATTCGTGTTCTTGGGACTAATTAAACAGATGGGCAGTTAGTAGGTAGAGTTGTTACTTAATACAAATATTTATGATTTGCTTCAAACCGAATTTATAAGAATACTGACGGATATTTTATATGTGTTACTTAATACAAATAAGTTAGAAAAATTGATACAAATTTGTTTAAAAAATTAATTTTACATGATATAATAAATAAAAAAATTAGTAAAACTATATGTTTCATGAATTTTAAAATAATTAAAAAAAAAATTTAACAAAGAGTTATATAGCTGTCATAAAGATTTGTTTCTTCTCTTTATTTAATACTTTTATAAATAATAATGTGAATAAAATTTATTAAATCATATGTTAGAATAATAATTATATAAATTTATACATTTAAACCTCTACATTTAATCTATAATGTACTTATACATTTGTCGGAAGAGAACATATATCCGTTATAATTTTGTTAGTATTTATGATTTGATTCGTTTTCAACGGATATTAATTTTTTTCTATTTGTTTTTGTTTCCGAACTTTACGGACATCCGAATTTATTGGATCGGATCGAATCGAAACAAATAATGTCCAGTCCTACTTGAATAGTTGTTATAAAATAAAAGGGACAACGACTCTTGAGCTATCTTAAAACACGTTCGTCTTGATTACTTGTCTCTTTCATGTTTTAATAATGTTTATTTTTCAAATATGAAAAGCAGAAAATACCCTTATTATCTCATAATTAGTACTAATACTGTGAATAGTATCTTGGCCTTTGTAAACTCCTTTACTTAATCAGCTCGACCTCCACTGAATCTTAATCATATTAATCAGCTCCACCCTCCACTGAATCTTACCTAAGCATAGATCACGTGCAGTGTATACAGTGTACACACTCTCTACTATATATATGTGTGCATAGTAATCTGTACACATCCATCGTTTTAATACAGCGTTCTGATCAAAGCCCCAAACAAAAAAAAAAGACCAAACAGAGAGAAAAGACATGAATGCTCTAGCAGCAACAAACAGAAACTTCAAGCTTGCTTCTAGGCTTCTGGGTTTGGATTCTAAGCTCGAGAAGAGTCTTCTCATCCCCTTCAGAGAGATCAAGGTTCGGTTTCCATCAATTTGACTTTTTTTTTATGTCCAAAGTTCGATTCTTTTTTTTGTTGGGTCTGAAAACTAGCTTAAAGTTCTTGTCGGAAAACTAAGTCCCTTCGGCGGAGATGATTCTTCGCGGCAGATCTCCTCTCCTCCATGGAGGAGAACGAAAAATTATTTGATATTGAATCAGATAACCGGAACGAACCAGATATGAAACCGGTTATCAAACATTTTGCAGGTGGAGTGTACCATACCGAAAGACGATGGGACACTAGCGTCGTTTGTTGGGTTCAGAGTCCAGCACGACAATGCAAGAGGTCCTATGAAAGGTGGAATCAGATATCATCCCGAGGTTTGGTTTTTACCTTTTTGAACTTTCTCTTCCAAACCGGTCAATTCAGTTTGATATGATTTGATGATACCGGTTATCGGTTATCATCTTTCAGGTTGAACCGGATGAAGTGAACGCATTGGCTCAGCTCATGACATGGAAAACAGCAGTGGCTAACATTCCGTACGGAGGAGCCAAAGGAGGCATTGGCTGTGATCCGAGCAAGCTCAGCATCTCTGAGCTTGAGAGATTGACTAGAGTTTTCACTCAGAAGATTCATGATCTCATCGGGATACATACTGATGTTCCAGCTCCTGATATGGGCACTGGTCCTCAGGTTCTTTAAAACTCTCTCTCTCAAACGTTGTTGTTATTTTTTAATCATCTTTTAACTTCTTTTTTTCTTGGTGAATTTTGTAGACAATGGCTTGGATTCTTGATGAGTACTCTAAGTTCCATGGATACTCGCCTGCAGTTGTCACTGGAAAACCTATTGTAAGTAGCTGTAATCACGGTCTTGTTTTGCTTTCACTGGTATTTATATGAGTGGTAATGATGTTTTGGGTAGGATCTTGGTGGATCACTCGGGAGAGACGCTGCCACTGGAAGAGGAGTGATGTTTGCAACTGAAGCTTTGCTTAATGAGCACGGCAAGAGCATTTCAGGCCAACGTTTTGTCATCCAGGTGAAGTTTTTTTTTTTAAACCTTTTCTTGATTACAGTTGCTTGCTAGTTAAAGAAGGTTCTTGATCTGGTGTACATATTGTTCTTCAGGGGTTTGGGAATGTGGGCTCATGGGCGGCGAAGCTGATAAGTGAACAAGGTGGGAAGATAGTTGCGGTGAGTGATATTACCGGAGCCATCAAGAACAAGGACGGTATCGATATCGAGAGCTTGCTCAACTATACCAAAGAACACAGAGGTGTTAAAGGGTTTGATGGTGCGCATCCGATCGATGCAAACTCGATACTGGTCGAGGATTGTGATATCCTCATCCCTGCTGCACTTGGTGGTGTCATCAACAGGTTCGAGCTTTGTTTTGCTTACACAAACTTATGATTGTTTTTTTGGGAAAGTTTGTTCTGTAACTGTTGATTTGGTTGTGGGGTTGAAGGGAGAATGCGAATGAGATTAAAGCAAAGTTCATCATTGAAGCTGCTAACCATCCAACTGATCCCGATGCTGATGAGGTTTCATTCTCATTCTTTTTTTTTACTTAAGAGAATCTCATTGCAAAAAAAAAAATGTAATGGTGACTTTTTGTATTATAGATCTTGAGTAAGAAAGGTGTGGTCATTCTCCCAGACATATATGCAAATTCTGGAGGAGTTACTGTCAGCTACTTCGAATGGGTTCAGGTATGAGTCTAAAGGAACCTTGGACAAACCATGAATTAATCCGTTATTAATTGTTTATGGCAATGTGCAGAACATACAAGGTTTTATGTGGGAAGAAGAGAAGGTGAACGATGAGCTGAAGACATACATGAATCGTGGATTCAAAAATATGAAAGAGATGTGCAAAACTCACTCATGTGATCTTAGGATGGGAGCTTTCACGCTCGGTGTTAACCGTGTGGCTCGTGCTACCGTTCTCAGAGGCTGGGGAGCTTAAGATTCTCTTTCTGTTAAAAACTCCTTTTAATAAAACGAGCAAATCTCTAATCCTTTTGTCTTTTTTTTTTTATCATCTACTTTTGGATTAGAGATCCTCTCCTGAGTTAACATGCCTGAGTTTATAACCAGATGATGCTTGTGTGTATGTAATAAAACCATGGACTATGATAATTGATCAGTATTTTACTCACTTGATAATACCAAAGTATCAAAAAACTAGAATCTGGAATACATTTATCATCATCATGATTCTTAAAGACAGAATCACAAGCTAAGGCTATATAGATTAGAAGAATGCTCTCCCTCGGCCTCTGGAGAATCCTCCACGGCCCCTCGGAGGACCTCTACCTCTGCCACGACCAAGAGGAGCGCCTCTGCCTCTCCCACGACCTGGAGGGCCTCTGCCTCCTCTCCCACCACGACCTCCCACAGATTGTCCCCTGCAAGAACATCAGAATAAAAATTTGTTACAGACTCGCACTCACTTAAACAAGTGGGTTCTACTCTTTGAGAATTGGTGACTCAACAAGGGTAAGATATAAGAAAGAAGCCATCTTTCTCCAATGGGTTAAAGAAGAATGGCTTACTTTGGTTGAGGAAGGAATCTTGCAAGAGGTAAGAGCTTAACAGGGTCGATGTAGAATTTATCCCCTTCGGCGTATGAGGTAGCTACAGTACCTTCCATCATCTTGAAAAGGAATCAAATGATTTTAGTATAATAAATAAGCAGACTAGTGAAAGTAGAAGGCCACAGCTAGAGAGATTAAACACATACAGATTCATCAATACATTTTTATGCTCGTCATAGCTGAGTACTATATCAATACTTTGCCAATAGACTAAGAGTCTAAGAGAAGAGAAACGAACCAACGACTTGGCTGGGAGGTCCTTCGTCACGCCAGCCACCACCAAAGCGGCCACCACCACGATTGCCTCCACCAAAACGTCCACCTCCTCCGCGTCCGCCGCTATCTCTTCCTCCTCTTCCCCTGAAGCTCCCGCCGCCACGTGGTGGTCTCATCTTTTGGTTTTATTTCTTCTTACTGCACTCTCGGCTCTCGTCCCTCCTCAGCAGGGTTCTAAAAGGTTTTTGAGAGCGCTTGTTAACAATATTTTAAAATACCAGGGTTTTCAGCAATCATCGACCGGTTACGACTAAACCGGGAATTTAAGGTGCATCGAAGCAAGCAGGTTAACCAAAAGCTTTAAACGAATGACATACAAGGCCTGGAGAATTGGAAACTAGATTTTAGTAGATTCTTTTCAGTTGTTGTAATAACCAGTAAAAAAACAGTTAAAACCAAGCCAAACAGAAGTTGACACTCAGTTACCGGTTCGGTTTGATTAAAGACCGCTTTGGATAATACGCTTATGTTGATTAAGTTTAGTTTGGGTTTGTACTTTGTGTTTCTCACATTATTTCAAGCAAAGCAAGTAAAACGATAACAATAAATAAGCACACACTTAAGGCTTCAAGAGCCCTCAAATCTTTTCTCTAATTACTAATTCCATCTTCGCTTTTGTAACTTGTTACATACATTACCAAGACATCTATTCATTACATTCAACCAGCCAAACAGGCTGCGTCTCGTTTTTACCTCTTTTGATTGAGGTATTATGACGATCCATAAGCAGCTCTAATTGTCTTTGGCTTTCTAACTGAACATATGATGTTAAGTGTAGTATCAGCAGTTCAGCACACTGTCCTGCCATAGCATACTGATGCAATGTACAGATTTTTCGCCCATTTCTCCTGTAAGATATCAAAACCAACATCCGCACAGGTTTTAGTTTCAGTATATGGAAACAGAACAAGAGCAAAAAGATCAAAACTTTGTTCAAAACTAGAGAAACCCACCTTGACATGAGTACTTGGAAAGGCGGTGGTCCGAAGAGTCTCCTGAGTTTCATCCATCATTTTACGTTTTGGTATGCTTAATATGAAGGCTGCTTGATCTGCAGTTGCTGCCATTGATGTGATTCTATACCCACTCTCCCACCTCCTATGTATTCCATCGCTTGGGTACAAAAAGTCCAGCTCCACCACCTGATCAGAGAAGCCAGAGTTCCTCGACATTACCACACCCCAACGATTACCAGCAGTTGTCATGGATGTTACATGAAAATCTTCTTTCCATTTCTTATTTATCCACTTGAATGGAAAAGAATCGCTGACTTTGTATGACTGCTGTGTATAAGTAGTTCCTACCAGTTCACAACAAGTAGAGGAGACTTTGTATTATAAGGTTACTGTCACATGTAACATAAAGATTTGAAGATTACTTACTAACCCATTAACACTAACCTTTTGACATAACGACTAACGAGCTCCCGTTATCTGCACCAGCTATGGAGCTTATATAGTAATTCTTTTCCCACTGTTCCATAATCCAATCCTACAGAGAAAAATGGCTTAGTTACTCAGTTACTACAGAACAGATTGTTTCCTACTTCAACTCAATATTACCTTGTGCAGGAAGACCTTTGACAATTCATAAACTTGAGAAGTAAATCCAGTTCCAGCATCCATAATGAGGGCCCAGAGATTCGCTGCTGATGCTACACAGCTAATCAGAAGACCATCTTCATTACCCTTCTGTACATGCTGGTTCAGTCTTGTCTCTGCAACATTGTAGTGATATCTACAAGAGAAATAAACATTTAGTGAGGGATTTGGTTAATGAAGGTTTTCAAAAACTTCCAAAAAATATTGTTACCTCTGTTTCATGGGACGACGAGCATTATAAACTGAAATCCATTGAGTGGCAGGAGTGCCTATTCTGATCTTCTTCTTCGGTTGTTCATCCTCTTCCAAATTGAGAACCAGTCTTCCACGCTTTTGTCCAACCTTGAGAGCCCCATCGATTCTAACTGGTCTAGATAGAGCGCACGGCTCAATTAAAGTATCGAAAATCGAAATAAGCTTTGC
This sequence comes from Brassica napus, assembly GCF_020379485.1. NCBI lineage: Eukaryota > Viridiplantae > Streptophyta > Magnoliopsida > Brassicales > Brassicaceae > Brassica > Brassica napus. The sequence goes on along the minus strand of NC_063452.1, from coordinate 56,037,330 downwards.
ATAGTTAGGCTCCTCGTCAAACTTCAGATTAGTAACTGCCTCAAGGAATAGCTTAAACGGTGGTGGACAGAAACAGCACATCAGTTCAGGAGAAGTTGACATCTTTTTCTTGCAAACAAGAAAGCTCTTGTTATCACCCTGCCAAAACATCAATGGATGCATATAAGTCACTAACTACGCTGAAGAAGATAAATAGCTGTAAGTTCATGAAAGGAAGTAAAAAACAGACCTGGTAACCTTGCCATGGCAATCTTCCTTTCAATAGAAAAATTAGAGTATAAGCCAATGACTCAAGATCATCTCTTCGACTTCCAGTACGTCCTAGATGTGCATGAACACTTGCATACCTTACAGTCCCCCTGTATTGCCAAACATTATAAACATGTAAGGAAAAATATTATATTTTTATATATAAACGGTAAAAATACACGAATGAAAATACCTGAACACATCAGGTCTTTGATCATATTCAACGTGCAGGCCTGAGTGAGCTTCTTTCCATTTTGATGCTGAAACAAAAGAAAAGATTATGTGAAAACTAATGTAAACATCAAGTGAGACAGTGTAGCAACAGAAGAGAAGGTACTAGCACATAAAACTCACCTAGACCAAGATCGATAAGGTAGAGTTTCTTCTCATCTGCTGTTCCGGGTTGACCGAGTAAAAAGTTTTCAGGCTTCACATCTCCATGGACAAATCTATTGTGGTAAAAAAAATAATCGAATTATTTCCTTGAAAAGAATGAAACTATTAGAAAAGAAGTTAGCAAGAGAATATTTTTCACTAACCCTTTCATATGAAGTTTCTCAAGAATAGATATGGACTCAACTGCAATGCACGCTACCATGTTTGGTGACATCCTGCCACATGTCATGAATATGGATCACATTAAAAATCTTGCAAAGAGAAGAAAATGTGGTGAAAAGAAAAGAGAATCTTACGATTGCCCTGAAGAGTTCCAAACGTCCCAGAGACTCGGACCAAGCATGTCCATGACCTAAAAAGATTTATTAAAACGTTTCTCAATACAAATAACAACGGTCAATGTCGAAGTATATTTAATAAAGTTCATGCTAAAATACATACAAGGATATAAAAATCTCCTTGGCGACCCTTATAATGTACGGCAGGAACTCCATAGCAACCATTGAGATTACTGTACACTTGCCACTCGTAAGGTGGACCAAAATTGCATCCTTTGCTATTTTTGTGCTCAAATTTCAGAGCCACCTGAAAAAAAGAAAACAATTGTTCGTCTCAAGATTTGACTTCTTTTAAATCTTAAGTATTCTTCTTTACAACATACCTCAACTGCATCAGGGCCAATCCTATCGCTGCCACCACTCACCCTTCTACCAACAAAAACTTGACCAAAGCCTCCTTTACCGAGTTTCCTCTCAGTCTTGTAAACAGGAGAGCTTCCAACTTGTACCTATACACAAAGAAGAAATCAAAAATTAAACATCTCTCTCAAAAGAAAAGATCTTTTTGATGGAATGTCATAAGATCAGCATGAAACTTTACCCTTTCAGGGACTGGAGCTGTGCTTGGATCTTCTCCCACACCAACTATCTTCTCCGGGCTACCACCTTCCATAGCGATACCCTTATCAGCTACCCCTTGGACTTGATTAAAAGCAGGTTCACCTATAGGCTCTGCTTCTAAATCTATTAACCTGATGCCTCGACCCCTACCGGTAGCACCAGTCGGTCTTGGAGGTGCGGCGGCTTTGGCTAAAGCTGCAGCGGTTCCTCTTCCTCTACCACCACCACCACCTCTTCTCCTTGTTGTAGTCTGACGAGGAAGCTCAATATTTTCCGCCTGTTCAATCGCCTGAGGGTTAGGTTGTCTCAATCTACGTGCTCCACTTCTTAACTCTGGCATTCTTACTCCATAGAAAAGACTAAGAAAATCTTTTACGTAACCTGCAGCATAAAGAGAGGGTAACAATTTAGTTGACCATTTTGGCATTACCTACACAATATACAAGAGAGGAGACCAATCTATTGTGATAGCAAGTCTTTAGAGAACCTAATAGAATAAGAGAAACAGTGGCTTGCACTTTGAGCAATCTTTTTTTTCCATTCACTCACTTTATTGTCATCTGTATACTGTAGCCATTTCTAATCAAACACATAAAAAAACAAAAATCACAAGCAAATGTAAACCAAGTTCAGACCATAAAGTCATCAGCTTTGGCCTCAAAAGTAATCAAAACCATCGTTAATCTGTAAGAAACGCCATCAACAAGAGCCTAATACTCAAAACATATTTTGACCAAACACCATGAATACAAAAAACTTTCTGGTGATTCTCATCTTCACAGAAGCAGCATAAAAAAGTAATATTTAAAAAAAGAATCAACAGGTTGAAAACATCCAAAAACAAGATCTTTTATAAAAACACAAGTAAAAGACTTCAGAGAAAGAAAGAAAGAAAACATTAAAACACAACAACAAAAACCGAATCAAAACAAGATGTCAAAAACATTTCTACCTGAAACGATTAGAGATAAGCCTTCGGAACGATGATCGGACTATGATGATGATGATGGAATCGATCCACAAAAACAAGCCTTTCAGATCTCCAACAACGGCGATTTAAATGTTGGAACTTTGTAGCTGTGTGTGAAGCAACACTTGGAGAGACGGATATATATATATAAAGAGAGACAAAACTGTAGATAGATTTTGGGTTATAAATAACGAAGACGAAGATGGAAATACAGATGAGAGGAGGTGCAGATTTGGGGAAGTATTGATCTTTTGGAAAATTTTCTGGCATATATTTGGTGGAGATTTTTATTTTATTTATTTTTCCTCGAGGAAAAAAAAAACTATAAATTTTGAAATTAGAAAATTCTAGTCATGCGTGTACTTACCCGGGCCGTACCACTACCTGTAATGTTAATGGTCTGATTATTGCTGTTTATCTTTTGGGTTGGTCGTATAGTTTAATCTTTTAAAACTTGTTTATATAATATTTTAACACGTTCGTACGCATGTAACGGGACTTGTCTCCAATACCACATTCACGTGTACCCCCCCCACATACTCTTTACGCAAAATACCCAGTGTAAACGTGAATAATGATAATTAGTTTCTGATCTGATCTGATCTGATCAAACTTACGAGAATTATCGGTAGAATATACTGTAGAACATTCTTTTTGATTTCAAAGTACATATAGTTTTCTCTACCAAATTAATTTTCTCGCCGCGTGTAATAAAACGAGTTAGTCCCTGTCGCTTTCTGTGAGAAGGAATATTTAACAGATTTTTATAAAGTTCGGTTCGGTTTGGGTAGACCAAGAACTCCGATTAAAAATTCTTCTAAACCGTTCGGTTAGATAAAATCCTTCAAAAGCGAGTGTCGTAGCTGTTACTGAGAGAAGGATGGCGTCACCGAGTCATGCCCCTCCTGATCACGGCGCCGACTCGGTCGAAACTCGGTCTCCGGAGCTCAGAAAGGATCCGGTGACTAACCGCTGGGTAATATTCTCCCCCGCTCGAGCCAAGAGACCTACTGATTTCAAATCGAAATCTCCAGAGAACCCTAATCCCAAACCTTCCTCTTGCCCCTTCTGCATCGGCCGCGAGCACGAGTGCGCTCCGGAGATATTCCGCGTGCCGCCGGATGATGACCCGAATTGGAAACTCCGGGTCATCGAGAATCTGTACCCGGCTCTAAGCAGGAATCTCGAGACCCAATCGAATCATCAATCCGCTACAGCTACTAGTCGGACTATAGTCGGGTTCGGATTCCACGACGTGGTGATCGAAGCTCCTCTTCACTCGATTCAGCTTTCCGATATCGATCCGGTGGGTATCGGCGATGTTCTGATCGCGTATAGGAAGAGGATCGAGCAAATCGCGCAACATGATTCCATCAATTACATTCAGGTAAGTAATAGCTTCCATAAAGAAGCTAACTTTAGCCATCAATGCGTGTGTTATGTATGTGTGGATCTTTGGGTTGCTTACGTGGCTACAATGATTGATCGAACTTGGACTTGTTTTTTTGTATTGTGAAGGTGTTCAAGAACCATGGTGCTTCGGCTGGAGCATCGATGAGTCACTCACACAGTCAGATAATGGCTCTCCCTGTTGTTCCTCCTACAGTTTCTTCACGGCTTGGTGGTACGAAAGATTATTTCGACGAGACTGGGAAGTGTTGTCTCTGTGAAGCTAAATCAAAACACTTTGTGATAGACGAGTCGTCTCATTTTGTTTCCGTGGCTCCTTATGCGTCTACGTATCCCTTTGAGGTTTGGATTGTTCCAAAGGATCACTCTTCCCACTTCCATCATCTCGATGACGTCAAGGTAGCCTTTTTTTATTGCTACTGAGTTGCATTTTTGGATTATTACACTCACTTTTAGTTTTGGTCACTTACAGGCTGTTGACCTCGGAGGGCTTCTGAAACTCATGCTTCAGAAGATAGCAAAGCAACTTAACGACCCTCCTTATAATTATATGATCCACACTTCTCCCCTCAAGGTGACGGAGTCACAATTACCTTACACGCACTGGTTCTTGCAGATCGTACCTCAGCTTTCCGGGGTTGGTGGGTTTGAGATGGGCACAGGGTGTTACATAAACCCTGTTTTCCCCGAGGATGTAGCAAAGGTTTTGCGGGAAGTTAGCCTTACTTGAATCCGGTTTTGGTTCTCCTAACCTGAGGTTCTGAGGGAAGTCATTGGTGTGGAGTTTTGCTTCTTTAAAGTATGCGGCTCATCGTCTTTGTTTCCTCTGTTGAAGAAGAAGAAGATGTGTCAGCTTTGATTCAAATAACATTGATGTAAACAATACGTATTAGTTCTTTTGTAATAAGCTGAGTTACCTTTATATTACGTGTTAGACTCACACATTGACTTCATCCCTTGAAAAAACATTATAAGACAAATAATACTCTCATGTTGTGTTCCTTGAACCAAACCAAATTCTCCAGTGTCCCAGCTTTACTAGACGATGCTTGAACCGTTAAACGCTGGCGTCTACAGAGTCTCAGAAGTCATGTCCTGTGTCTAGAGAACTATGCAAAAATAGAGGAAGCTAAAGGTTATAAAAGATGTTGCTGAGTCAGGATCCAAAGTAGCGGGGGATCAGTTGCCGAAATGGCTTTGCATTTCTGCGAACGCTACAAAATTTTGAGATTCTAATATTTTTATCTGATCTCTGTGGCATGACATGTTCTGATTCTTTCTTCAACCATATTTCGTAAAATTGCTATGATGCACACATGCATTTAATTCCAAAAGTCTCTCCAAAAACTATCGGAGAGAAGATCTCACAGTATAAATATGAAAGGGGCTTGAGTAATATATAAGGGATTTGGGCCAATCTACTAATCGTCAATTGGTTTTAAGTTGGAAGCCCAAGAAACCACCGTGAAATCTCTATTTAAATTTGAAAAAAATAGGATTTTCTGTAATTTAACTGGACTTCAGCAGACCAAGGTTAATGGAAAAAGATCAACCATGATGTTTACAGTGAATAGATACATTCTCTGGGATATATGGTTAACTATGGTGTTTGTATATGGCATAATATATTGGCTAAACCAGCGGTGGGCCAAGGAGAGATGCGGCTGCAGCCGCTGGCACCAGCGCAGGCTTGTCTTTTGCTCTGCATGTGCTTGTTCCCTGGCAGCATGACAAAGTTTATTCTAATAGAAGAGATGTAGAAAGAAACTCTAGGTGGTTCTACACAAATATGATCAAACATTCAGACAAAACAAAAACAACATGAGATATACAATTACACCCAAAAAAAAACACATGAGATATACAAAGTCTAAAAGAAACCACGTGGCAGACATTCTCGACCCAAAACAGAACACAGTCAAAACCAAAAACACTGAGTCAGTTGTCGTCTAACTGATTTTAATTGGCCCTCATGGCTGCAGCTTCTACTCCGCCGTACTCCCTCGCCGGCCGAGTCGCGATAGTCACCGGTTCATCTCGTGGCATCGGCCGTGCCATAGCTATACACCTTGCCGAGCTCGGCGCTAAGGTAATCGTCAACTACACCAACAGATCCACCGACGCCGATCAAGTCGCGGGGGAAATCAACTCATCCGCCGGTACTAGTCCGGTAGCCGTCGTGTTCCGCGCCGATATCTCGGACTCAAGCCAGGTAGAGTCCCTCTTCGACGCGGCGGAGAAAGCCTTTAACTCGCCGGTTCACATCCTCGTTAACTCAGCTGGGATCGTCGATTCCAACTACCCGACCATCGCCAACACTCCCATTGAGGATTTCGATCGCATCTTCAGGTCAGAGTTTGTTTCTTTTACATTGTCTGAATATCAATGACCATCTTGAACTGTTGTTTTGTTCAGGGTGAACACGAGAGGATCATTCTTGTGCTGCAAAGAAGCTGCGAAGAGGCTAAAACGTGGAGGCGGTGGTCGGATCATACTCCTAACTTCTTCCTTAACCGAGGCGTTAATCCCCGGACAAGGAGCTTACACAGCATCCAAAGCAGCCGTTGAAACAATGGTCAAGATTCTCGCCAAGGAACTCAAAGGCACAGGGATCACTGCGAACTGTGTTTCTCCAGGTCCTGTCGCCACTGAGATGTTCTTCAGTGGGAAGAGCGAGGAAACAGTGAAGAGCATCATCGAAAGGAGCCCTTTTGGTAGGCTTGGTGAGACCAGAGACATTGCTCCTGTTGTTGGTTTCTTGGCTAGTGATGGTGGTCAGTGGATCAATGGCCAAGTCATTGTTGCTAACGGTGCATTCCTCAAATAATTAATTACCTTAATAGATTTAAATTGCTATATTGATGTAGCTAAAGCTACGAAAATGCAAAGATATCTGTATCATATATGGTATTAAAATCTCCTTGATAATTGATATGTATATAATGGTGAGTCAAGAATCAGCAGTATACTACAAAACAGGACAACCTCATAGTGCTATAAAGAGCAGTAACATACTAACTAGACCGAACCGGACACTAGAACCATACATACAATGCCCTGACGTTGGATCACCAATCTGTATAGGGAAGTTACATTGATCTCTAGAAATATTCCTAGTAGTGATCATCGCAAGCCCTTCAAAGTCACACGCCTCCGCTTTCTGATTCTGCACCTGAAAATACATATTAAACGCATACGACGCGTTCCCAACCTCATCAAGATTACCACAAGAGGAACCATACCCCAAAGCAGTACAGTCAGAGAAAGTACACGCGTAGTTCACGTTATCCCCAAGCTGGTTAGTACTATTGCTGAAACTGATCGCGTTAGGATTCAACATACACCATTGGCTCTGCAAGTACTGAACGTTCTGAGCTCCTGTCAAGGCCTTCTTCTGTCCTTCCCCCGACAGATCAGCTGGAAACTTCGGCTGGCCATCGTACTTGAATATCCCCCAGTGACGCTCAAAGTTCCCGGGAGCTATACTCTTCGCATCTTCGTCGATGAATCCGAAGAGGTACACTTCGATGTAGCCAGGACGCATGGGTGTGCCTCTGTTGGCTGCTAGCTTAGGAAGAAGGCCCGCGTAGAAGCGTTCCGCGTTTGGGATGTTAGCGTTCTTGTCGCCGTCCGTTGGCCAACCAACCTCTCCGACTATAACAGTCATGTCTCCGTGTCCTAGTTCTTTAAGTGAAGCCAAGAGCGTGTCGAAGTTGGCGTCGAAGACGTTAGTGTAGACGACGCCGTTATCGTTGACGGTGTTCTGGCCGTTGAAGAAGGCGTAGTCGAAAGGGAAGTCGCTGCTTAGGTAAAGGCTGAGGAAAGGGTAGATGTTGACTGTGAAGGGAGCTTTGTTGTGAGCTAAGAAGTTGACTATGAGTCTCATCTCTTCGTAGATGTCTTGACGGAACGTTCCGGCGGATGGGACGGGATTATCCGGGGGAGAGCTGTAGACGTCGGCGTTCGAAGGTACGGTGGCTTTGATGAAGTCTCCGACTCCGGCTTCGTTTAGTGCTTTTTGGATGTTGAAGAGTGCTGGATACGTTAGGTTTATGAATGATCCATTGTAAGATGTTAAGAAGGGCTCGTTCCCTACGGCGACGTACCTGCCAAGTAATTAATTTAGTGAAAGTTTCGTTCCAGCGGTGATCGAACCGGAGACCTCTGACACAATGGGCAAGATCTTTTCAGCTGAGCTAAGGATCTCTATGTTAGAATGAAAACTTTGTTACTTACTTGATTTTGATGTCGTCGTTGAAACGAGTGATGTTTCTTCGGACCCAATCTTTAGCTCTGTTGTAGCTTCCCATGGCTTTGAGCTGGTCGTTAGGGATGGCAACCATTACTTCGATGCCGGAGCCGGCAAGAGCTACCATGGTGTTTGTGTCGGCGTCGAAAAGCTTTACTTTTTGTACGTTGTTGTCTTTTAACATCTGTACAACCGTTTTTGGAGGTAGCTGGTGGGTGGCCATTGTTCCCCAGTTTACTCCCAAGGCGGAGACGTTGCTGGAGAAGAAATATAAGAAGGATATGGTGATGCAGAGGAAGATGGTGCTCTGTCTACGTGGATTACTCATTTTGCCTCTGTTTTTTCGTTGCCTTTGGAAGAAGATCTGTGGTTTTGATGTATGTGCCTGGAAAGTTTTGTGCTTTGCGGAAAAATGAGTAGAATCGAAGAAGACGTTCAATAGAAGATGTTAAATTTGATATAATAATATTATCAGAATTCATTTTATGATTTTCTTACATCTATTTTTGGAATTTAAAGCCGTGATACATTCTTAAGATGACTGTGGAGTGTGGATCCAGTGGATTGTGATTTAAATGATTGTATGACTTTAGACGTAATAAATGTAGATCTGTTGAGGTTCTTTTTATATATATTTTCCGTATTTGGTCGGTCTTTGAGATGAGTTTGTTTAAGAAAAACGTAAAATGAAGTTGCTTGGGGTCTACGTGATTACCTGATTGGCACGAAGAGCGACGCATCCCCGAAGCGCGGCACTCTCCACGTGCTCTTGTGATCCACTAAACAAGCCCATACTAATATAAAGTCATCTTAAAACCGACGCTGCATAATCTTTAGGTTCATGCACATTCTTGAATAGATTTCGAGGAACATACTGTAGTTAATATTTAAGCCTGGACCAGAAATAATATACTCGGATTGCATCTCAATAAAGAGTATTAAAAAACAAAAACAAAAACAAAATCATTCTGAGACTTTGAAACGAAAAAGCAATTAGTTTATTGAGCGCGGGGAAGAGTATATACATTATTAAACATACATCTCTCACTTTCTTTTCTATACGGCGAGTTCATCTTCAAGATAACTGTATTCAAACGTGAACTCGTTTTTGATCCTTTGAACCCTACACAGAGTTTTCATAAAGAAAAAAAGATTAGGATCATCACCTCGAACGACAAAGAGAACAAGGAGACGAGAAATCGATAGATCATACCATCCTCCTTCTTGGCTCTCATCTTTGGGGGTTTGGAAATCAAAGTAAACATAGGCTCCTTGTTCATACTCATCAGTTGCAATCTTTGGCTCCTTGTGTCTCTGAAACCATGTGTTGAACTTTCTGTGGTATCTCCACGACTGTTTCTTCAGCTCTTTTGCCGCTAGATACTGCTGATATGAGTTCTGAATAAAAAGAATAAAGAATCAAAGAACAACACATGACCCATAAGGCTGAGGCAAAAAAACGACAATAAGTAAAATGTGGAGCGTTGAGATTTTTTGTACCTGCTGATAATAAAATGCAAAGAACAATGTTTCCGTTCCATAAGCATCGCTGCCTAAACGTTCCCAGAACAAAGGGTTGTTTACGATTGGCGCTTGTGTTTGGGGAAACGTTTGAGGTGTGATTGCTGGGTTCCTCTGTTTAAACTCATAGACATGAATACCAAATTTAAGGGAATATTATTTAAGTGGAGAGGCCAAAAAAAGAGAAATTCAGAAGAATGGTGTTACCGGAGTATAGGGTCTAGGACGTTCTGAATCTTTGGGTTGAGGAAGTCTATAGTACGCAGCTTCAAGCATCTGGAGATTGTGCATCTGATCATGCATTGGCCCTAAAGCCGAAGGATCACCAATGGCTCCTAATTCGGAGTTACTTCTGCGTCCAATGACACCGAGGCTACTTGAAGATTGGCCGGGTTGAATGGGTTGCCCAGGAGAGAAATCAGGACCGTCCCTAGTTACCTGTACGGGATCCAACATGTAGCTGGGCATTCCCGACTGCGGATAAAACAAAAAGACACGAAGTAGGTACTTAGGATAAGCCTTAGATAGTTCTGTGTCTTAACAATAAGCCACATTCACTAGTGAATTCCATATGTGAAGTTTAAGCGAAGGAATGACAAATCAAAACATTCACAAACACCAACAAGGACATTTAATTTTTTATTCAGTTAAAACTTTTTGGTAAAATCCATCTCATGGAAAGCATATATTAAAGAGATACTAGGATAATAACTGTTAGCACAGCTCATGCTTACCGGAGTATCAAATAGACCTTTAGAATCATCCTCATTCGGAACAGTTTTTGAAGCTGCTAAGGAAGATGAATCATCAGGTAAGTTTTGTTGCAGCTGATCATCATTTCTCCCATGATCTACATCTGCACAAACATCAAAAACAGGTCTCTTACTTTTTTCGTCTGCACTTTCAAAACTTGGAACCAAAAACTGAGGTCTAATCCAACAGCTCTAGGATTTAAGTAACAGCCACAACGTGTTGAACTTCTTCACATTGTGGTTGAACTTCACAAAGAATGGTTATAATTGAATGATATGACCCTTAGATTATATTTTACCATAGATGCACAGAAATAGTGTCTATCGACAACTATACCATAAACCACCGAGATTATCCTAAACAGTAATTTTACCTGCAACAGAAGGCTGCTGACCCAATTGTTGAGTCATGGCATTTGACGGCTGCTGTAAGGAGGCAGAACTCATGACACTAAAACCTGGTGCCTGAAGTCCCATGCTACCATGAGGAGACATGGCAGAACTCTGAGAAAAAAAATTAGAAAAAAATAATATCTTATTTTGATGGTATTGTTTTGAGTATTATTAATCATGTAAATAAAATGCGCTACCTGCTGTAAAAGAGGATTTTGCTGTTGTGAAGAAAACTGCATCTCGTTTCCTCCAGATAGAGAAGGCATGCCTAAGAGGTTCCCATGGTGTACTTGCTGGTACCGCTGTAAGAATTTCTCTCTTTGATCTGGTGCTATTTCAGTTCTTCCACGGACCTAATAGCAGGCATCAGAGAAAACAAGACCTTAGAACCTAACAAACCACAAACCACGGGATGTATAGCCCTAGGAATATATCTCAGAGAGCCTAGTGGTATTATGTTAGAGTGTCAACCCAATTCTACACAAAGTTACACATTAAAAGACCGTGATGTTTTTTCTGAGGTATGTTCTAAAATAGGAGAAAACCTAACAAGTAAAGCCACCATATTGGTCAGAATACCAACTTAAATATAGTTCAAAGGTCCTGGAATTCAAAACACGCACCGTTTCATTCTGACTCTGAAAGGGACTCCCAGGCCTCCACTGCGAACCAGATACAATAGACGGTGAATAAGCTCTACTGATACTTGCTGCAACATCACCGGGGTTGCTATCAGAGGCAGTTCCATCATTACCCTTCGCAGCTGGTGGCAATACCATTTTGCTCGGAGAACTTAGAGGTTGGACGTTGCTCTCAACTGCCATTATATTCCTCTTTGCAACTTCAGCTGCTGAAGTAGCACTAATGCGAGCTCCAGTAGCAGGACTTAGAGACAGAGGCTGACTTGGTTGGGGCTGGTTGGGGATACTAACCCTACCAATGCCCCTCAATGGAGCATCAACAACAGATGAGGGTGGTTTACGGGAAGACAAGGTTGTTGCGTCTTCTTCCTTTGCAGCCACTGGAGACAAACTTCCCATGCTTTCCGTGGAAGTTTGAACAGGAATAGAAGTTGATAAGACAACTGGTGCATTTGGAACACTACTGACGGGGACATTCAAACTTGAACGTCCCCCAACGGGTGTTGATGGTGCTGAGTGAAGGCTTGCGCCATTCTTTGCGGGAGGGGTTTTTGGAAGTGTCTCAGAGATGCCATCCGTTATAGTCGCATCATCTGGCAAACTTATGCTCTGAAACAAAACCAAAATACTGAGACATAAACAAGAAATTCTGCAAAACAAAGGGATATAGGAATATACTTACCCGAACTTGAGGTGCTGGTACTGGTGCTGCCAAAGAACTCTTCATGCTCAGAGGAGTACCCTGAAAATTTTAAGTCATGTTACTACTTCCTACTAAATACTAATCTAACGCTACTTTCAAAAAGATTCCTGAAATTTTGTGACGGACACAGCACTTCCTGTTTCCACAGAGAGATAGAGAATTAAGCAAACAGAGAGATTGCAAGAAAAATTCACCTTGACAAGGGGGCCAGCAGTAACTAAATCTTCAAGACCCTCCACCTCATCAAGCGGCAGCGTGCTATACAGCTCGTCAACATCACTGAATTCGTCAAAATCATCCTACATAGGGAAAAGTTAAACATAATCCAGGAGAATATCAGCCTACTTATAATGTTGGAAACCCAGAGTAACTTGTATTAAAAACATATAAGTAAGATATCCCTTGTTATAGATGATGCAGACCTGATTTCGTTCAACATAATCATCCAGAAAATCTTTGACATCATTTACTTGTTCTGGACTTAATTCATCATTGTCCAGAAGCCTCAAAATCAATTCCAACTTTATTATATGATCTTTGTGCCTTGAAATAGATGTTTCAAGATGTGTCTGAAAGGGAAACAAAACAAACAACATAACTCACCAAAAGCAAGGAAGCAAGGCATTTGCATACAGATGCATATTTTTCTAAGCTTACCAATCTGGGTGGCCTTGTCTTTCCTTTTTTGACAGATAGTCCTTCCAACTCAGCTTCAAAGCTATCAATCTGTGACTCTAGTTCGCTCACCTATCAAAGCAAGGAAATTGAGTGGTTAATCAGCTAAAGCAATGATTTAAGATAATCCATAAAGACCTCACTACCTAGGATTCCTGGCACATCAACCCACAATTACCCTATGGTTTCACAAACACTTAATATAACTCCGCTTTGTTAAGAAACTTACCACATTGTTCAACCAATCTCTTGTCTCTGACTTCGCTTTCTCTTTTGGGTCCTATTAAACATGATGCAGAGACAGAGTCAGTCGCCTGACTATCAAAAATAGGTTCAAGTAATATGTAAATCTACCCAGGGTGGTTCCAACAGATTTCACAAAACCAGAAATGGTTTGATAACTCAATGACGTTGTTAGAAGGAAAACGTATTCATATCTACAACGGACCGGTCGAAAAACACTTATTGATCCAACATTTCTTTTAAACATGTGAAAAACGTATAAATAGTTGCTGAGCTTAAGTATCTTGCTATATAATTATAAATGACAATCTGAACATCGTGTGATATATTTCAGATGAACAACAGAAGCACCAACTAACCAGCTTCCTGGAATTATTGGCAGTCCAAACACTAAATATCACATTTGTTTTGAATTAAATCGAAGGAAACTTGGAGAAATGCTTACAGTTTTAGGTTGCTGGCCCAGTCCTTCCTTTGAAAAGGCTTTTGTCTTGGTCTCTTTCTCACAGATCTTAAACCTCTCCATTTCTCGCTCAATGAGCTTCCGAGCGTCAACCAGGGACTGCTCATATGATGCACTGACCTAAATCAAATAACAGACAATCTTGCTCAGTTGAGTCTTGAGCATACATATCAGGAAAGGCGTAGAGAAGAAAGAAAACCACTAACTTTTTTATCTTTGATCTCACTAGACTGAATCCAAGTCTTGATCTGGTCCCTGTACCGCTGCAACTTCTTGATCTCCTTCTTCAAGTCCGCCTCAAACTTCTCCTTTTGGTTTACATTATCTGAATCATATACCTGAAACACCAAAAAAATCCACGTTTGTCTTCTGTCCAGTTTAAAAAAAATTAAAAACAAACATTCTGCTCACATTCCACTGCATAAACAACAAACGGAGCTCGATACTGAGTTCCACTGGATAAAATTTTCACTCACAAAACAAACAAAAAACAAAGTTATAAGGACCAATGGATAAAAGATTATATCATCTCATCTCACACACACTGTTTCAGTAAAACTCGATTCTATAAATTGACGTTGATGAAATGGTACACAGACTATTAGATCTTCATGCATTATTCATATCATCTCTAACACAGAATCATATGATTGGAATCATAACGGGTACCTTGTTCCAGATGCTGTCGAAAACATCAACGCCTTCTTGAACCTTCTTCAGCACCCGATCTATCTCGCCTTGTAATTTCCGACTCGCACCCATTACAGCTGACAGTAATTAGGGTTTTCAGTTTCAGACAAGAAGATGATGAATTGATTATAGATCGTTGAGGATGATCCCGACAATAATCAGAACGAGTTAAAGGATACGAGTTCGACCATCGACGGCCCATAATTAAAGAATATAGCGGGCTTTTATTTTCCGATTTTGCCCCCCTTCTTTTTATTATTTCTGGATGAAACCCCTAACTTTTAATTATTTACTAGATAACCAACTTTTCATTTTTTACTAGACCACAAAGGTCAAACATCAACCTATCATTTATGACAATTTTGGATAATTTTATTTTCATATGAATTTACAAAATTATAGTAAAGGAATTCTCTAAGATATTCTTTTTCAGTTTATTTTCACAAAATAGCTTTAAAAAAAAAATGACCAAAATTTTTTTTATTAAAAAACTAAATATATATTTATATGAGCAATTTTTTCAAATAGCATTTTTAAAATTTTTACTACAAAAAAAACATTCAATAAGGAAAATGATCAAAATAGTCTCTTTTTGTTTTAGATTTTTTTATTTTAATTTGTTATTTTTAAAATTTGAAACTTCATTCTCAAAACTCCACCTCTTAGCTCTAAACCCTAAGTATATATTAGTTAATATTAGGGTATAAATATATTTTTACTTTTTAATAAAATTTATTTTGGTCATTTTTGTCATTGATGATTATTTTTGTGACAAAAACTTAAAAAGTGTTATCCTAGGGAATTTCTCTATTATTTATATCTTATGGTTAACTAATGAGAAATTTTATAGGATAACTATTTTTAAGTTTTTGTCACAAAAATAGTCAAAGAGAAAAATATTCAAACAAAGTTTTATTAGAGTTAACTAATATATAGTTAAGGGTAAAGTTTTGAGGATAGAGTTTCAAATTTTGAAAAATTAAAAATGAATATTAAAATTTCAAAATAAAAAATCATAATTTGGTCATTTTTTTTTCTGAGAGCTATTTTGTGACAAAAACTTTAAAAAAATTATTTGAGAAACTTAGTGTTTAGAGTTAAATAGTGGAGTTTCGAATTTTAAAAAATAAAAAATAAAAATGAAAATTTTCAAAATTAAAAAAAAAATATTTTGGTAATTAAAATTTTCAAAAACTTTTTAAAAAAAACTATCAAAGAGAATTGTCCATTGTAATATCTTAAATAAACTTAACTAGATCTTGATCCGTCGCGCCAGCACGGGTATAAATTTTCAATTTTTAATTATTTATTTTATTAAATGATGTATTTGTAATATTCGTTCATATTATATTCATTAAATAAATATATTTTTTTTGCATCTTAAACTATTTATTTTTTTACGAATGTGTGATATCATATAAAAAATATATAAAAAATGAGTATAGAGTTAATTAGATAATTTTAAAAACAGAAATTTTTCTTTCGTGTGCGATATCGTATAAATAATGATCCGCCCAGTTAACAAAAATCATGATTATTTTATGTGTAATTTTTTTTATTTTGACCATTTCCTTAAAACTATATTAAATTTTACATATTTTAATTAGAATATTTTTAATATCTTTACATTTTTATTTGAAATGCCATTCAATATTTTTTAACAATTATAACAAAATATTTAAAAAATATTTTTAGAATTTGTTTGAAAAATATGAAAATTACATTTTAAATTAAAATTATCCTAAAATATGATAAGTTTTGATGTAAACGAAAACTCAAATTATGTCAAAAATAATGATATTCAATGATAATAACAATTTTAATTGATTATTTTTAAAAAAATACATTTACAAAAATATTGTTTGAAAGAAAATTCATTTATCTTTCAAATATAAAATGAAAATATTATAATTAAATAATAAAAAATATAAATAAAAACCATAAATTTAGCAAATGACAAGTGAGTTATATTATGCTAAAATTTTCTTTCTAACAATTTATCAAATGACAAATGAGTTATGAGCAAATTATACCATATAATTTTTAAAAACATAGCCATTCTTAAATATTTTTTGAATAAATAATTATTTTTAAATTTAATCAACTGAAAATAATATCCGTACAATTGTGTGAGTCAAATTCTAGTTTTATTGATGCATGTTATATATTAGTGCTGCATGTTTTAGGTAACATTTTAATGATCCACGTTTTTAAAAATCTTCATTATTAAAATTAGGGCTTTTTGCAAAAGTAACTCAAAACTTGAAGTCAAACAGAAAACTAACCTTTTCTTTTGACTCTTTTTTTTTTGAGATTTTAACCCCACACCTGCATTTTATCTACGAAAATGCCATTAACATTTTGTTTTTTTTTTTTCGAAAATGGCTTCTTTACTGTCTCAACCTCATCTTCTTCAAGTATTTACAATATTGCCACTGCAATGAATAGTGGCAACAACCTTGTACGAACTGTTTGGAGCTTTTAATGCCCTTTAATGCACGTAAATCTCTTTACACTCTCTCTGTTTCAATTGTTATGAACTAAAAACAACATTTCTTTCACTTTCTCTCTATATTCATCCAAAAAACTCAAGCTTTTGATTAAAAATATGGGCTATGGTTGACAGAGCCATATTTCTTTCGTTTTTACTTACGGTTGCTTTCGTTTGAGGTTCTGGGTGGTTGGAGAAGACCCTGTGTGCAAACGAAGTCATCTCACCTAGTTTAAGGTACGAATTTGAATTTTTTTTCAAGATCTGTTCGCGTAGAAGACTTACTAGTAAGTCATCTGTATGTAGAAGACTTACTGATGAGTCTGCTGGTCAAACGGACGACTTAAATTAAGTCGTCCAGCTTTGTTTGTTAAAAAAAACACTCCAGACGACTTATATATACGTCGTCTACGAGAAACGGGCTAGTTTTGCATTTGACCGAATCGTGTCAGATCTTTGACTATTTCTGGACGACTTATAATTCAGTCGTCTCTGGGAAAGTTAAAATTTTAATATTTTATGAAAACTTGACGACTTACGTGTAAGTCGTCCTAGGTTAGTTTTGTAATTGAAAAATAAAACTTCATAATTTAACTTTAACCAGACGACTTAATATAAAGTCGTCCCTCCAGAAGACTTAATTTAAAGTCGTCCGGGGAAAGCAAAGTCGTCCAGAATTTTTCCCAATTTTCTGGTCAAACCTTGCTTATCCCGGACGACCTTAAATTAAGTCGTTTAGCTGGACGACTTTCATCTAAGTCGTCTGGAGAAAGTTAAATTTCAAGTTTTATTTTTCAATTACAAAACTAACCTTAGGACGACTTACACGTAAGTCGTCAAGTTTTCATAAAATATTGAAATTTTAACTTTCCCAGAGACGACTGAATTATAAGTCGTCCAGAAATAGTCAAAGATCTGACACGATTCGGTCAAATGCAAAACTAGCCCGTTTCTCGTAGACGACTTATATATAAGTCGTCTGAAGTTTTTTTTTTAACAAACAAAGCCGGACGACTTAGAATTAAGTCGTCCCTTTTAATTTTCAATTGCAAAAGTGACCTCTTTAGACGACTTACCTTTAAGTCTTCTGGACGACTTAATGCTAAGTCGTCTGCGGCAATGTTTATTGAACTTCTTCATTTTCTCTATGTTTACTAATGTGTTTTATTTTGAATATTTGCAGATGATTTTTCAGTTACATGCAGTGTATGGAGAATGGTTGTTGAGAGATTTCCGTTGGGATTTTGTGGTTGATGATCTCAAAGGAGCAAGATTGTTTTTATTGAATGAAGATTCAACACATGCTGAACTTGTTGCAATGGCTCAAGAAGATTATAACCTGGACATGAGAACAGTGAGTGTGGAGATTAGCTACTCATTACCAGCAGAAATGATGATGGCTCCAGGCAGTCTTCCCATTCATGTTACAAGTGATAGACAAGTTCGAAACTTGCTGGAGATACTCAAAACCCATAGAGTATGTCTTTGTGTATCAAGCCGCAGCAAGGTCGAAACGGTTTCAGAGAAAAGGGATATTGATGAAGCTGGTGAATGGGAAAAAGATGTTGGTGATAATGATGAAGCTGGTGAATGGGAAGAAGATGTTGGTGGTGATGATGAAGTCGTCCAGTTGGAAAACCTTCCAGACGACTTATTTCTTCCAGACAACTTATATCATGTTCAAATACAAAAATCATGTTAAAAAATCATGTTCAAATACAAAAATCATGTTCAAAAATCATGTTCAAATACAAAAATCATGTTAAAAAATCATGTTCAAATACAAAAATCATGTTAAAAAATCATGTTCAAATACAAATCTAATCATACACGCCCACGAACTTATCACCATCCACATTTTCTTTCAGATGCTGATCAACAAGCTCCTTCCATATATCCACCGCCATATTATCCCTCATTTTCTTCGCGTTGCACCTAGCAAAGTCTTTAGGGTCAAAGGAGCCCCCGAGCGCATGACATTCAATGTACTTTACAGTGTACACGCCACAATCACCATTGTTGGCCGTGGGTACACCTTTCAGCGGTCTCTCATATGTGTATGGCTCCAACCCGTATTTGACCCGCATTTCGTCGGTGGCTGCGCACTCAACAAGCAGATAAGGGACCATCTGGAGAAAAGGCTCCATTATCGCATCCCATGCGTCTGGTACACTAGATGAAGGTATGCTGTCCCAGACGACTATGTGCCTCTTAGGGATCGATATCCAAATAGCAACCCAATGCTTGTCGTCCAAGTTCACTGGCGCATAGATATCATCAATGTCCTCCCCCCACTTCTTGTTTGATTGGTAAAATGAAGGTATTGATCCGTCATAAAAATACGACGCCCCACCAGGTAGAACTCTTCCTAAACCTTTGTGATCAGGTTCCGATGTTTTGAAGAGCTGATACTGCTCTCTCCAAGACTGAGAAAAGTTGTGATCCAGGAAGCACATTCGCTCGCTCCTGAAAGCTTGTGGGTTCTCCTGATACCTCTGCCTTAGCACATTAATCCAAGCATCTATATGCTGCATATTAAATATAACAAGTTAGAAGTTACCAGACGAAGACGACTTATATTTAAGTCGTCTACGTGGTCGTCCAAGTAGACGACTTTCCAGACGATTTATCTTTAAGTCGTCTGGAAAGTAGTCTACTTGGACGACTTTGTAGACGACTTAAATCGTGTGCAGAAGACTTACGCAGTCTTCCAGCCATCCTCTGGCTGTCCGGAGGAAGTGGTACCACCTTGTTGGTGATGTACGTGGTTTGTCCTTGATCTTAGTTAAATAATGACTGCAAACAAAAAAGCAATCAGTTTTGGACGACTAAATCAAGCTATTATGGGTAAAGCAATCACTTACGGATCAGTTTTCAACCAATCAGCGAGTTCCTTCAACTTTTCTTTGTTTACTGGCGGAAATGGATTATAGGCTGCCACTTTATCTTTTTTTTTCTCTGCCATATAAGGAGATCTCACAGTAGGAGCAGGTTTCTTCGCTCGTTTACTCTTTGCACGCTTGTCCAATACAACCAGGCTCGGTTGTGAAACTGGATCGCTTGGCTCGGTGGAAGCGAGGCTCGGTTGTTGATCTGTGGAAGCGAGGCTCGGTTGGTGATCGGTGGAAGTGACAGCAACAATCTCTTTGGAGGTGACACCATCTGCTTTATTTACCGAGTTCGCCTCGGTTGCTGTATCCTCCGGCAACCATCTCTGCAATAAAAGTTGCACACAAGTTAACCCTGGACGACTTAAATAAAAGTTGTCTGGACGACTAGTTGACCCTGGACGACTTAAATAAAAGTTGTCTGGACGACTAGTTGACCCTGGACGACTTAAAATTAAGTCTTCCGTGGTCAACTAGTCGTCCAGACAACTTACGTTTAAGTCGTCCAGGGTCAACTAGTCGTCCAGACAACTTTTACAGTCGTCTGGACAACTAGTTAACCCTGGATTTGATACTAACATATTTGATTTGAGGAGGCTGTTTCTTTTGAGGAGGAGGCTGTTTCTTTTGAAGAGGAGGAGGCTGCTGCTGTTTCTTTTGAGGAGGAGGAGGCTGCTGTTTGGTTTGATGAGGAGGAGGCTGGTTACTAACCACGGTTTCATTGGCATGAGGGGTAGCCTGTTTGTTTCTACCCCCGGTTTCTTTGGCAAGAGGGGTAGGCTGTTTATCTTGAGGGGTAGCCTGATTGGTTAGAGGTGGAGGGGTAGCCTGATTGGTGACACCAACCTTCTTCTCCACAGCTTCCAATCTATCAGACAACTTCCTAAACTCCCTCATGCACTTATTAAACCCTTTTTTCATAGCCTCAGCTACGCCCTTGAACATAATTTCCAACTCCTCTCTGGTCACCCCTCTAGCCTCTTCTCTAGCCTCTTCTCTAGCCTCTTCAGGAGCCTCTTTACGAGCTTTCTTCCGAGGTCTTGGATTGTCTTCCTCCTCCTCCTCCTCCTCCTCCAACACAACCATCTCTTTGGCCTTCTTCGATGGAGTCACAACCTTAGGTTTTGTATTGACCTTAGTACCAGTGACTTCCCAGCAATCCATGGTCCACTTCCACGGTCTCCGCTCATACATGACTTTAATGATGTTCTCCGCGGGCAGGTCCTCAACCTCAGAGTCCCATTTTGGCCACATTTCACTAATGTCCTTCTCAACAAAGTTGATCACGCGGGTCTGCAGTAAATAGAAGAATCGAGTTAGATATTTGAAAAAAAATATTAAATAGACGACTTAGTTATAAGTCGTCTACTAAGTCGTCCAGCTGGAAGACCTTCCAGACGACTTATAATAAGTCGTCTAATAAGTCGTCCAGATGGAAGACTTTCCAGACGACTTAATTAAGTCGTCCGATAAGTCGTCCAGCTGGGAAGACTTTCCAGACGCCTTATTATAAGTCGTCTAATAAGTCGTCCAGATGGAAGACCTTCCAGACGACTTATAATAAGTCGTCTAATAAGTCGTCCAGATGGAAGACTTTCCAGACGACTTAATTAAGTCGTCCGATAAGTCGTCCAGCTGGGAAGACTTTCCAGACGCCTTATTATAAGTCGTCTAATAAGTCGTCCAGATGGAAGACTTTCCAGACGACTTAATTAAGTCGTCTGATAAGTCGTCCAGCTGGGAAGACTTTCCAGACGACTTATTATAAGTCGTCCGATAAGTCGTCAAGCTGGACGACCTTCCAGACGACTTATAATAAGTCGTCTACGCAGTCTTTTGGATTGAAGTAAATACCTGACTCAAGATAGCAGCTTTCATTGATCTGCGGCCTCTGCTGCCCTCGTAAGCCAGTATCGGTGGAGACGGACTGTCTGCTCTGGGACCACCAATACTAGCACCCAATTCCGGCATAGCTGTGTACGTCCAGACTTGAAGAACTTGTATAAACCCATCCACGGTGTAACAGCCAGCAATTTCTTTGTTCCACAAAGAGTCCATCAGCACCTTAAACGCGACTCTCCCCCATGGATAATTCTCAAACCGTTCTAAATCCATCACTAGCCTTGCCAGAGTAGATCGTGTAGCGGTTGAAAACTTTCTCCCTTCAATGAATCCAGTGAAGATGGAGAGGTACGCGAGCCGCTTGCGATCTTCCCTGGACCAATCCCCGCATCTCTTCAGTGCTGCTATTATCTGATCAGTAGTTGGCCCAGCTTCCAGATGAACTCCCAGCATCCCCCAGAAAGAAACCATCTCTGGGGTAACGTCACATTTTGGTGTCTCAAGGTCCTCGATGTACTCGCAGTTTAGACCAGTGAGGTTTTCAAACTCTAACAGTGAAAACCTCAAAGGTTCTGGACCAACGAGAGACCACATCTCATACTTCTTCTTAATGTCCAGCTTGAAACTGAGCATGTAGTGAACCAGCCTTGAAGCCCAACCAAATCCCTGCTCCTTGAACTTGATGAAAACTCCCAAACTCGACTCCTTGAGCTCTTCAAATTCGTCATCAGTAAGAGCTTTCCTAAGAGCAGTATGCAACTTGTTGTTATCCGTATGATACGAAATGCTATTGTGGGCTTCTGGCTCTTCCCCTGATGTGTATAACCTACGGGGGAGTTCTGGAATATCCATCCTTTTTGTCTGCAAAATAATCAAAGACAACAATATAAGTCCAGACGACTTAGTAGACGACTTAAATTTAAGTCGTCTGGAAAGTCTTCCAAATGGACGACTTATATTTAAGTCATCTACTAAGTCGTCCAGGTGGAAGACTTTCCAGACGACTTAAATCACTTACAAGTCTTCCAGTCGCAGAAGGAGTTGGAGTACTCGTCATTGCGGTTATTGATCTGAAAAAATAAACGTGAAACGGTGAGAATGAGTAAATTGATAGAGACAACGTTTTATGTTCATCTTTTCCTCGAGATTGATGACTTAGCGGCGTTAGGGTTTACAGAGAAACGGCGCTAAGGTTTACAGAGAAGAAGCGGCGGCGCTAGGGTTTAGAAGAAGCGGCGGCGCTAGTGTTTAGAGGAAGCGGCGGTGAGAACGTTGGTGACCACGGTGGCGAGGGCGACGGTTTGTTCAGAAATAGTGGAAGCGGCGGCGCTAGGGTTTAGAGGAATCGGCGGCGCTAGGGTTTAGAGGAATCGGCGGCGCTAGGGTTAGAAGAAGCTGCGGCGACAACGGTGAGAATGAAGTGAGATAGATAGCTGACGTTGAGAACGATGGTTTGTTCGGAAATCGTGGGAATTCGAAATCGCCTTTGAGAGAGAACTGTTAGGGTTTCTGAATTTCGTGAAAAATGAAACAAAAAAAATAAAAATCACCTTATATATTGGGTAAATAATCCGGTTAGCTTTAAAAGTACATTGGTAAACTTTAAGGTTTGGTCCGGTTTAGACGACTTATTCTGGCTGATAATGTACAACAGACGACTTAATATTTAGTCGTCTGTTTTCAGACGACAAAATATTAAGTCGTCCTAGACCCTAAAATGAACCCCTAAACTAAAATGACTAGATTAACTAACTAACCACGTTATAAAATCAAATTATACTTAAATAGTGTTTACTATACATAGAAATGAACACGCATAAGTAATTTTAAAAATTTTCAAAAACGGTTTTAATGCTTTCCAAAATCTAACCCTAAGAACACATACAATACTACAACATATGTTGATGAAACATAAACTAAAGAATATCATGACTCACTACTTTCACTCATCTATGCTGAAAACAATTGAAATTTGTTATATCTTAATTTATACCTCCTAAGACATATGTTAATTACATAATTCCCATTTTTCACTTATCAAAATATTTTTTACAAAATTTTTAAATTATGTTTAAGACTAACTGTCCAGACGACTTTCAGTTAAGTCGTCTGGACGACTTATTTTCAAGTCGTCTAAACAGACGACTTGCGAGGGGTAAAAACGTAAAAAAAATTCCGTTTTTTTGTTTGGTCACAAGGGGATAGTTGTAATTTCAATAGCCTTTTAGGTTACTTTTGCCTTTGACCCAAGTTGGGGTATTGTTTTGGGTTTGACTCCAAGTTTTGAGTCACACTTGGCAATTCTCCCTTAAAATTATGCACGTAAGAATAACTCATGAGTTTTTTTGGTTGATTAAATGACATTATTTCCAAATTTATTTAAGGATATTTCATTAAGGTAACTGAAAAAGACAAACAATAAAATAGGAAGTTTAAATTCATTTAAGCATATTTCATTAATGTAACTGAAAAGACAAGTAATAAATTAGACAGTTTTATTCGTTTTATGATATTTCATAAATGCAAATGAAAAAGACAAGCAAAAAAAAGAAAGTTTAATTAATGAAATAAAAACATTTTTAAATGGGTACTTCTCTTTTAATAATATAGATTAAGTAAGTGGGACATATAATTTATTGTGGGAAAATTAAGCCTCAGACAAATATTTCAGGGACTACATGACAATTTTCATCAATCTTTTGAAACGTTGTCGTACACTTAACTTATTCATGAATTTTCATGTAACGTTCTTCATTCAGAAACATGAAGTTTTTTTTTTTGAACTGATTCTTCGTATTTAAATGCGTGAGAAACGAAAAAATACAAGCCTATGGCTTAAGTTGTTCTAGAGCCCAACCCAGTTACAGTAGAAACCCTTTATCAAAACACATTAGGTAACCAACCCAATGACATAACACCCATTAAAAATGGCCCAAGACAGGTGAATCGACAACTTTGAATTCATCGACAGTTTGCGGAGAAGAAGGCGAAGGCGACGGTGTATAATGATCTCAATTTCTCTCTTGTCCAAATCCAAATTAGCGAGCACTAAGACAACCACTGCTGCATCATCACCGATGAAACTGAACGGTTAGTGTCTCTGAAACTTAGAATCTTATCTCTCAGTTGTCTGTCAATAAGACGAGCCATTGCATCGACTGATCTAAAAATATTGCGGTGCAGTCTCGCATTTCGTTCAGACCATAACCAATAGATGCATCCTTGCCAACACAGAAGAGTGAGCATTCCTTTTGGTGATCTCCTACTCTGGCCCTGAAGCTGAGCCATTACCCCATCCCAAGAACGGTTAGGTGATAAACCACATCGAAGTGCCAGAGATCCCCACAAGCCCCATGAAAAGTTACATTCAAAGAAAAGGTGATTCCTACTTTCAGACGCCGCATTACAAAGAAGACAGAGCAGAGAGGATTGAAGGCCCCATCCGATGATTCTGTCTCTTGTTGGGCAACGGTTTAGCACGAACAGCCAAGACAAGAAGCTATGGCGAGGGATTCCACCTTTATTCCAGACAGTTTGTGTCCAAGGAACAATAGGCCCTTGTTCTCGAAGGTTATGATATACTGTCCCAATTGAGTAACTATGATTCAACCTCCCATCTATTACCCATTCGTATGAGTCTTGCCCTTCGGTGAAGGTAATAGTAGTTAAGTAAGTATGCAATTGAACCTGTTCTTCCGATCTTGCAGGAGGGAGTCGCCACGAGTTGTTCTGGTAAAGGGACGCTAGAGTTGCCGTCTCTGGAATCCCCATGGAAGTGTTTGCACCGAGTTGGAGGAAGGATCTCATGTTGCCAAACGGGGACCAGTTATCTGACCAGAAGCGGCAGGAGAGACCATTGGAGACTCTAAGGTAAATCCAATTATAGATAAGAGGACTTAGTTTTAGTAGCTTGTTGACTTGCCATGAGAACCGCCTGTTAGGGACAGTTGTCCATAGGTTACTAAGGTCACCATGTAGAACTTCCTCCTTGAACCATGCAACCCAAATAGAACCAGACTGAAAGAACAGGAGCCAAATTAGTCTTAAGCAGCACGACTTATTCCACAGTAACAGATCATTTATCCCTAGCCCACCCTCATTTTTTGGTCTAGTAACAACATTCCAAGAAACTCTAGCAGTGTGAGACTCTTCAATATTTCCTTTCCACAGAAACACTCCACAAAGTGAGTTAATCCGCTTTACACAAGCCTTAGGAAGAATGAATGTAGAGCACCAAAATGTTGTTATTCCGGAAATGACAGTTTTAATGAGTAGCAGTCGACCAGCAAACGAGAGTGCCTTTGAACTCCATGAGGAGAACTTGTTCTTGATCTGTTGTAAAAGTCCTTCACAATTTAACAATGACAGTTTTTTTGTGCAGAGAGGAACTCCAAGGTAGCGAACCGGAAGCGATCCCATGGCCATTCCCGTAGAAAATTGAATGAGGTCAGTTTCTGCAGCTGAATGGCCTGATGCGAAGAATGAAGTTTTATGTACACTCACTGATAAGCCAGACCGAGACTCAAACTCACGTAGGACCTGAAGCACTGCCTGAACAGACTCGAGGGAGCCATCCATGAAGATCAAGAGGTCGTCGGCAAAACAGAGATGCGTGAGACGTGAATTGGAGCAGTTGTGGTGGTAGTTGAAATGCATTTCCTGAGCTGCCCTGTTCAACATGAGGGAGAGGTTGTTTAGTGCAATGACGAATAGATATGGTGACAAGGGATCGCCCTGGCGAAGACCACGTGTACCCTTGAAGAAACCATTTACCGAACCGTTGTATCCCACAGTGAAGCTAGTTGTACATATGCATGCTCGAAGCCATGAGATAAATTCACTTGGGAGCTGAAGGCCGTTGAGACAGGAGAAGAGAAAATCCCAAGATAAGGTATCAAAAGCCTTTGCTATATCAACTTTGAGTGTTATTCTTTTTCTACCGTTTCGCTTATGATACCCATTCACAAGTTCCCCAGCAAGAGATGTGTTTTCCACTAACAATCTTCCTCTAACAAATGCTGTCTGGTTAGGGACAATGAGTGGCGTCAGTATTGGCTTCAGACGTTTCACCAGCAAACGGGAGACAACTTTGTAGACTGTATTAAGGCAAGATATAGGGAGAAAGTCAGTGATATTTGAAGCTCCATTGTGCTTTGGGACCAGCGAGAGGATGGTGCTGTTTGTGGTTGCAGGCATAAAGGAAGATAAGAAGAAGTGTTGAATGGAGCCTGTAACTTCAGCACCCACAATCGACCATGCAGACTTGTAGAAACCAGATGTAAGGCCATCAGGACCCGGCACCTTGTTAGAATTGAGCTTATGCATGACCCTGGTGATCTCCTCGACCGTAGGAATAGTAGTCATTTGGACACACTGGTTCTGATCACAACGAAAAAGAGATAGAGATTGAAACCATTGTACTGTAGAGACCATGTTGACGCGCATGGGGGGCATGGGGCCGAGGATATTAGAGAAGTGACGAACTGCGTGAGAGCTCATGTCCAATGGATCAGTGAGGATAATGCCAGAGATAAGTACAAACGATCGGATGGTGTTGTAGTTCAGGCGTGTCTGCACAATTCGGAAAAAGTAAGAAGTATTCTGATCCCCTTCTTTAAGCCAATTGATCCTTGATCTTTGTTTGAAGTAACACTCCTCTATCAGTCTTAGGAAATTCCAGCGCTCAAGTGCTTGCTTTTCAAGTTCGAATGTCTGCGTTGAGGGGGCCTGCATAACCTGTACCTGCACATCTTGTAAAACACGGTTAGCCTCACTCACTCTTATTTGAATTTGAGAGAAATTATATTTATTCAGTGTTTTAAGATCACTCTTTATTTGTTTCTGTTTCCAAGCAAGAGCTGTGAGGTTCCAGGCAGTGCTTCCGGCTTGTGTCCATGCATCGAGTACCACTTGGTGAAAACCGGGATGTTTGGATAGATAGTTATAGAACTTAAAGGGGCGGGTACCACATGATGGCATTTTATAGGCTAGGTTGAGGAGACAGGGAGAATGATCTGAGGTTTGGGAAGGGAGGAAGAAGGCTGAACAGTTTGGGAAAAGGTTGAGGATATGGTTATTGATAAGGAGGCGGTCAAGTTTTTTAGCTATTGGGTTCACAGGGCAACGGTTTGTCCAAGAGAAGAAGGAGCCTTGATAGCGAAGATCGAAGAGCCCCATTTGAGTTAGGCAGTCCCTGAATTGGATCATATATGGCGTCAAAGAATTTACCGCAGATACAGAGTGCTCAGCAGGGTGGAGTATCTGGTTAAAGTCTCCACCTAGCATCCATGGGGAAGAGTGGAGAGAGAGATTCTGATAAGTATTTAACAGTTCCACCCACAGGTCAGTGTGCTCTGAACTTTCATTCGAAGTTCCAACCTCTACAGAGTTTTTCCATAAGGTGGTTAAGGTTATGGGTTTTGATATGAGTTTCTAATAAAGTACCAAAAGAGGGTTGATGACTAGATAACCATTGACAAAAAGGTGAATGTTTTACCGGATCATTTAAACCACGGACATTCCAAAAAAAGGTTTTAGTATCCATAGGGGTTAGTCTATGTTCTCCTCCGGAAGGAGAGAACCATGAGGTGACAAAAGAGAAAAGGGATTAGAGGAGTTTAAAATAGGTGGAAGGAGGGGGACAAAAAAGGGGGGAAGGACAGTGGGTGGAACAGTGAATGATTTTAGCTGGTCAGTGAAGGAAGGGAATTGGTGGTTTGAGTTGTCAGCTCTGGAGCGTTTTAAGGGAGGTTTAGAGTCATGGGAACTGGAGGGAGAGGAGTTTAGTGTAACAGGGACAAGCTGGGTTTGAGGAGAGTTGTTTGATATAAGGAAGTGTTTTGATGGCTCAATGAGAGGAGGGTTGATTTGTGTGGTCTTTTTTTTGGGAGGAGGTAGGAAGGAAGGTTCGGAGGGGTAAGAGGGTGAAGCGGGTTGATAGGGCGAGGTTGCAAGCACAGAGGCGGGACCATTCTTAGTCTCAGAGGAGGTCAAAGGGCGATCAGACTGAGAAGTAGAAGCCACCTGGTTCACAGCCTCGTTGCTAGTTGAGGTGTGAGAAACTTCTTTCTCTACTACACTAGGTTTCTTTCCCTTTGATTTAGTTGTTGAAGCTGCTTTCTTAGGCTGCAAAGGAACATGGAGACAATTCCTCATTATATGCCCTAGTTCTTTACAGTGAGAGCACGTTGGTGGAACCCAGGGGTAGGTGACCGAGACTTCCACAACTTCACCAGAATCACGAGTGAATTCAACAACATCTGGTAAGGGTTTTGTCAGGTCAACTTCAACCTTGACATGAGACAAAGTCAAGCTCACAAGATTCAGAGTAAAATCATTTGTTTCCTTTGGATCACCAACCAGACCAGCAACCAGACTCAAACCTTCCTGATGACGAAGGTCGAGTGGCACTCCATTCAGATGAGCCCAAATCTGTATTGAGTCCAACGGGGGAGAGGAACTAGAAGCAGAGGAGGTCCATTGTATAGCTTGAAACATTGAGTCACCAACGTACCAAACTCGCTTTTCCAAAATTTTCTCCCGGAGGTAATCAGATGGGATTCTAACCAGCATTGAACGCGAAAGAGGATTGGTATGTATTTCTACACGTTTTCCTTTTCCCCACATGTGATTCAGTATACTCTGCACATGATTGAAAGGTGGAGGACTGCCGTTGAAATAACAAATTATGAAATCCTTGTGGAGCTCAGCACCTTTTTGGAATACACTGTCTGGAATGGAAACCCGAGGTCTTCCAGTATCAGATATGGTAACAGGAGCAAGCCTACTAAGGGTTTTATTTTGAGAACGGCGGAGTCTTTCGACTAGTGGAGGTGGTGGTTGGTGTTGAGTGGACTGTTTATCAGTAGTTAAGGGAGGGGTAGTATTTGGAGGAGTGATTGGAGGGGGAACAAGAGGAGGTTGGGGCTGATTAGAACTTCCAGAGGTTTGAGGTGGAATTTGTGGGTTTTGATGATTGAGGGTTGGAATCGGAGCTAGGGGTGGGGGATTTAGCGAAGATTTGGAGGCTCTGTTAGTTTGGATTGGAGAGGAGTATTTAGGAGGGAGAACTTTAAAGTTTCCAAGGTCGAGGTGAACAGTATTCTGAGATCTAGATCCAGAGCTTTTGGAACCAGAGACAGCTGAAGTTTGAGAGAGAACTGGACCATTTGATTCAGTAGAAAGTTTAGAGCTTGATACTTTAACCGCAGAGCTCGAGAGAAGAGCATGCTGCGAAGCACGAGAAGATTTAAGAGTCTTTGAGCCAGGGGAGTTGAGAGGGGGGAAACGAGAGAGGGAGAGAGGGTTAGAGGCAGGGCCGGCTCAAGGTATTATTGGGCCCTTGGGCAAAAAAATATTTTAGTTTTTTTTATATGCATATGTGGACAACTTAAAATTTTTGGGCCCCTATCCTTAGTTACTTTTAAAATTTTGGGTCCTCTTTAATATTATTTTTGTTAAAAATTGTTTGGACCCCGGGGCCCACGCTCCCTTACCCCATGCCCTAAGCCGGCCCTGGTTAGAGGGGTCAGGATCAGGGGGTCGGGAGGGATGGGAGGGACAAGGAGGTGGTTGTCACCAGTGGAACGAAGCAGCGGAGACAAGGCGGAAGCACTGTTCCCGGGGAACTAGGGGTTCGCCATCAGAGCTAATGAAGACAAATTTTTTTATAGTTTTGGAGTTGACCTAAAATTTCAGAAACATGAAGTTAGTAATATAAATGTAACATACATGCATGAGGATCATAACATGTCTCTTTTGTTTCGAATGATAACTAACTTTCAGACGACCTCAGGATGATAAAGGAAATCAAATGGTTGGTGCAGTTTTTAGGCTTTAGACTTTCTTCTCAACTCCAGCTGAAACCGTTCAAATCAAACTGTTTCGGACGTGTTGTACCGTAGGTTTCTTCATGTGTGTTAAGATCCAGAGCTGTACTGGTGCGTGTTTCAACCTTGCAATCTCCTCCATTCTCCCTGTATCTTTCCTCTGTGTACCCACCTCGATGTTCTTGTAATCCCACTCCTATTGACAATCTCCCGGGACTTCTTCTTGAAGTCGAGTTTCTCGGTTCCATTGCTGAAAGATACGGCCTATTATTATTCTCTCTGAGGCCTTCTTCTTCTTCTTCTGCTGCCCATGTGAGCTCCATTCTGTGGAAAAATGGTTCTTCCATTATCTCTTTCTGCTCCGAACTTGAATCTCCAAGATACGTCCTTAGTCCCAATCCGTTCTCAAGCATCTTGGGTGCTTTCTGGTTTCCTTCACTTGAGGTTAGGCAACTTTCCAGGGAGGAGTTTGGTGGCGGATAGGCTGTTTGCATCTGTTGGTGGTGTAGATTCTGCAGTTCTAGGAAGCTAGCGTCTGGATATTCAGATGACACTTTAGATACTAGCTCTGAGAGTTGAGCTTTAGTTGCTTCGATACCAGCTGGACCTAGGTTCTGTCTCCCAAGTGTCTCTTGTGCTTTCTCCAAAATCGCTTGCAGGTACTTCCCTTGAGCTTCGATCCTGAGCTGCAAATGTCGCTGTACCTGGCTCAGTTTAATATAAAATTGTAATGAAACCGTATCTAAATGCTTTTTTGATTCTGTTTCTAGATGGAGTTTCAATCCTCTGTTGATGTTCTATACTTGTGTCTTTGTGTGTTTCTACACGTTTGAGTATAATAACAACACACTTTATGATAGTTTTCAATTTAACTTTTAATTTTAATATATGAACACAAACTTCAAACACTGCTGTTACCAACACTGAATGCTGCTTTAAATAGAGTGAATCCACAGTGTATAATATGTGATACCTCAAGTTGCTCGTGTAGCCTTCTCTGAACCTCTATTTGCATTTGAAGAGCATCACTTATGGGCAAGTTCCTGTATAGGCATATATAGGTCATGTTTTTGAAATTTTAATAGGTTAGAAGATGTAAGCAAATAGCCATATATATTCTTACATGCTAGGCTGTGGTCCAATGCTTAAACTCTCACTGTGACTTTCATCTGCTTCAGGGGTGTTTTCTTCTACCATGGTCATCACACCTAAACCAAGTTACTAATTAGTTCTGAATAAAAATGAACCTTATGAAAATATTCTTTTGTCTGAATAATGAATAACTAAGCTTACTTGTCTTGTTTAAACTGCTATTAGCTTGTCCATTAAGATTCTTGCTCAGCCTATATTTCTGGTTAAAATTCATGAAATTAGTAATCTTTGTATAGGCCATTAACAGTTTTCTACCAAGGGATTGATGAACAAGTCATGAACAAAAAGCTTATAGAGTTTAAGCACATGTCTGTATGAAGTGTTGATAGCTTACTTGAAGATGACTCTTGAGATGATATAAAGTAAGACCTGGAATACCCATGACTTTCATGATTGTCTTAGGAGTAGCCTCTGCAGAGACAAAAGTATACACATAAGTACATTATTTCTAGAAGACTGATTGTAAAGGATGGTTAATAATCTAGCTTACTTTCTCCTCCTCCAAGCTGGTTAACTGCGTCGACGAATCTCTCATGAAGATCTGGAGTCCATTTTAGTCGTGGCTTCGCATCGGTTGAGAGGATTAGTCCAGAATCTCCGGGGCCATTTCCTCGGAGAAATGGGTGCCTTTCAGAAGGAATGGACATTCTAGATGAAGAGAGGATGCTCTTTCCTTGGTGCTGATTGTGGTAATACATAAGTCTGTCTTTAAAAAAAAAAGTAAGTCTATTTCACCTAGGAAAATTGCATTAATAATGAGTGCAATGACCAAATGTTTTTCTTTTACCTGACACAATCTTAGTTTTAAAATGCAGCCTGCTTCTCTCAGCTCAGAGATAGTACACTATGGTCTGCAACTCCACCAATTTGGGAAGATGTCTTTTCCCCCCTTTCCTTATTTATGCTCAGGCCTTGGTCTGAAGAGTAAAAGGTCTTTGCAACATTTCTTTATATAGAGGATGATAACTAAGGTAAGGAATATGAATAACTGGTCTAATCATAGCTTTGTTGTTTGTGTTCTTATCGTTTCAATTGTAGGTTGTTTACTTCGATTATATTTTTAATTTCTTGTATTGATTCCTTTGGATTACTGCTTTTCAATGCAATTCAAGCCTTGCATTAGATACCAGAATTGATTCACAACTAATGCATCTTATGCACATTCTTTCACCATTCTGCCATACGAAAGTATCTTATTCTCCCCAAAAAATTGAAAATTTTCTACTTGGGCAGGGGAATTCATTCTCTTTCCTTATTCCTCAATTTTTTCAAAGTCCACAGCTCTAACCTTTCTCTCTCTTGAGGAATAATCTCAATGCTTTCCACTTGTCTGTATTGTTTTTGCTCCTACTTGATAGTCATTATTCAGTCTCTAGATACATCTTCAGCCTTAGCATTTTCTATTGAACTTTAAGATAGATTTTACCTATATCAACCAAAATGGCTCATGTTTCATGAGTGTGTACTGATAATATCTGAATGGTTTTTATGATAGCCGCAAGTGGGATGAAACTTAGGTTTCAACATTGTTTTGTCATGAAAGATAATTAAGACGTGAGAAAGCGAATGAAGAATACTTCATGCTGTCTCCTTCAACAAGTTTAGTACATATTCTCTCTAAACAGCATAAAAACTAGTGGTGGACCTATATCTTACATTCTTTGATTGGCACAAATATTTGGCCCATCCATGCTTGTGCTATGTATGCATGCATGCATGTATGTACGTCTGTAGTCTTTCCTGTCTATTCTTAAGGCAACATAACATGTCTTACGTCCATATTTGTATGTATTGTTTGTGTGTTTATGTGTGCATATGTACATAATAGATTTATGTATAAGCTCGTGATAACTATGCATCTAAAGTCTGGCTGCTTTCTTACATTATACTTCCCTGAATCTACTTCCTCCATGGCTGTGACTCTATCGTCCATCATCAAACATATTGTAGTTTGGATTAAGTATAGATATTGGTATATAGAATAAGTTCGTAGATAAATATATGTACAAAGAAGTCGTGATTGCCAAATGCCGAAATGATAGCTTCCGTATGTGAAATTGAGAATATATATCCACTATCAAAGTATAGAGTCTCACATATCTTATTGAGTTTGATAGATGCCTTATAGAGGAAAAAAAGAGACTTGGCTAGAAATATGGTCTGTTGTTTCAATGGAAATTGTCAAACACCAAATCTTATGTTCCTTGAATGATATCTTTGCATATATTTTTTCAACCTTTCATGGTTCTGATTTCTCATTAACACTTTATTCTGTTTGATAAAGAAACTTTTTCATAACCTTCAGTTAAAAGTATTTCAGCATATTGCCGAAATAGTTGATTGGCATGTGAGTGGGAATATGCTTCCACAAAGAGAGGCTTCTATCATTGTGTGCTGCAAGTTTTAAAAGTATATTTGAATACCATCAAAAAGTAAACCCAACCAAGCAAATTATGTGTTTGAATTCACTTTTAACCACATATTGCTAGAAAATCACTGATTTATATCAAATGTAGCTGCTGATACCATCAAGATTTGAGTATGCTTTCTTGCAGCATGGTCTGTTCTTAACTCGGTAACAAAATTAGAGAAGAAAAGGTTTTACTGTAACACATGTTTCTCCAGGGCTTCTGGCTGCTGATATCAGTTAATATAAAATGATGTGTGTTATTGCGGAAGTAGTGCCTAACTAGTAATTTTACATGTTATAGCCTTATTTTAATTGTGCTTAGTCTTTCTCCATGTGACTTTCCTTTTACTCTGCTAATGGAAATGTCACTCTTTAAGTAAAAGAGAAGGAAGAGTGATACAGAATAAATGTTCTTCCTTGTACGTTCATTTCCCCTTTACAGATTCTTGTTCTTGTTTACTAACCTTTTTTTTTTAAATTTAATCTTCCTCCATATGTATAATAATTGAACACGTGGGCGGCATCGTTAGGATTGTGACTGCTTAATGGAACGAGAGAGTATTGGATACATTAAGAATCAAAAGAGGAAGCGGGAAATGACCGCGGAATTATATTCGTTTTGAGAGAAAATGGAGACGAAAAGTTGGTTCATGAGATTTCAGAATGAGAATATGAGAATCCAAAACTAAAGAAAGTTTTGGTGAGTCGCATTCTCAACTCAAGAAGAATCTTTTTCTATTCATCTAACGCCAACACACACAAAAAGAAGAAGATAGTATTCGGGTCTACTACTTTCTGCTTTTGCTTAGTTTGGTTTTTAAGTGATTTTTGTAGCGATCTTGTGATTCTTATATGCATAACGCATAGTTTTGTGTTCACCACAAGACAGTCTTGTCTGCGTCCAACAGAGAACATATTGTGATTTGTTTGTTTGAATAGTATAGAAGATAGTGTGCACGGTGCGAGAGGTTGCAAACGCAAATTCTGGCTAGTTTTGACAAATCGGATCGTTTTTTTTGTGAACTGTCCATTTAAACTATATCAAGTGTCGGTCAGACGAACCGATTCTCCAAAGAGCACTTCCGTATGTAT
This sequence comes from Brassica napus, assembly GCF_020379485.1. NCBI lineage: Eukaryota > Viridiplantae > Streptophyta > Magnoliopsida > Brassicales > Brassicaceae > Brassica > Brassica napus. Next base: position 56,002,373 of record NC_063452.1, on the reverse strand, counting down.
GTGTCTGATCTATATGAAAAAATAGCCTCTGGATCTTGCTTCTTTCGCTGACGCGTCCGTCCGACCATTCATACTCCGAGTAATATGAACCAGACTCATATCCTCGAAGTCCTTTTGTAGTTTCTGGAAGATCTCAATTTCCGTCGCGAATGTTGGTCAGCCTGTCAGATTTGTTGTCATGTCTACTAGGTCCAAACAGTCTGTCTTGAACTGTATCAAGGATATCCTCCTATCTCGCATACATTAGACTGCCTAAAGTAAGCTTTTTATTTCAGCATGTAAGGGTGAGAGGCTCCTACCGCATGCCCGTAATCCAAAAGATTATGAAGCTATTTGATCCTTGAGACTACACTCTAAGTCACTAACACTGCCATTGTCGATCCATGACACATCGATTTGATATGTAGAGATTCGAAGTATCCAAGGGGGCACTGCCGTAACCTTTATAGTAGGAGGGTCGTCATGTTCCTCGTTTGCTTCTTCCTTTCCATTAGTTTTCCTCTAAAATTTTGTTTCAAGTGACGCATGTTAGAGAGTATCCATCCGGAAAACGACTTTCCCATTAAAAATTGTTGTTCCTCGCCTTCTAAATGTACCAATAGATCCATGGGAAGATATTGAATTGTTGAGTCATTTTTTTTTCTTTTCCAGAACAGAAAATTCATATTTTGGTAAATATTTATTTTTTTGTCTGGTTATTATGCTATTACAAATTATGAGAAACATTACATAGACGATATTACAGCAGATAATTCTACCTGTCTTACGATGATTCACATCTGACTGGACACCCTGAGCCGCCATATTAGATCAATTCCTGACGGTACTCTTTACGCCATGCTGAAGATCTCTTATAAGTATTTTCTCCAATTTTTCTGCATAATTCACCTTTTCCGGAAATTGAAATCCAGACTTGTTAGTGTAGAAATTGCGTCGCCTGGGATTTGAACCCCAAACTTGGATGTAAAAGCCTTTAAACTTTGACCACTAGGCAACAATGTTTCCAAACCCCGAAGGCTGGGAGACAAATCGGATCGTGGATCGTTTATAAAGATTGATTGTTTAGCTGCAAGTAGATAATAGTATCCATTCTTGTTTTTCTTGTTTTCAGTTTATTTATTTACATTCTTTGTTCGTCTACTTTCTCTTTATATTCGTTAATACATGTATTTCAAAAAGTTGTCTCTAACCCTTTGGAACACGGAGAAGTGAGATTCTAAAGATAACTTGGATAAGCAAAAAAAAAAACATCTTACCTTTAACAAATGTATCACCTCCTAAAAAGTAAAAAAGAAGAAGATGGAGCTGAGTAAACCGGTCCTGACCGGTCCAAAGATTCTAATTAATAGTTCACGGTTGGACCGACTCGGTTTGTTTAAGCTGGCGTGCAGAGAATACGCAGGCGGTGGACTCTTTCTCGCCGAACAACAACAGAGGAAGAAAGCAAAACAGAGTCTAAACCCTATCGTTGTGGGTTTCTCGTGCTCTTCTTCGTCTTCTTCCTACTAATAAAAATGGCTGATTCAGCGCATGAGACAGAGATCAGATGCCATCATTGCGCAGGCCCTCTCACTAAAAACTTGGTATTTTCAATTTGTATTATACAGATCTCTGTTCCAGATGGTCACTATAGAGGAAGATTCGTTCTTTTAGGATATATTCTTAATTAGGAATTGATTGATTTCAGGAAACCAGTGAATGGACTGTGTCTCCCTTCATCAGGGATAGCTTTTCTATGGTAAGTTTCGTTATAAGAATTTGATTTCTTTTGGTTTGGATTTGGCAAAGTTCGACTCTTTTAGTGTAACTGAAGCCTGCTTCACTTGTCAAAAGATTGTTTTTTTGACTTTGAGGATGCAAAAGACATTCCCTTCTGTTTTTATTTCAAATGGATTAAAAAGGTGTTAGCGATCTATTTTTTCAAGCTTTGTTTTGTTATATGATCTTTAGATTGGATCAGCTGTTGGTGGTACTGCAAGTGCATTCATTGGATTTAACCATGGTATGTAGACATATCTCACATCGAATCTTGTCTGAACTAATATCTTCTTATGTCTTTCAACTTGTTCTTTACTCGTTGATTGTGTCTAAAAGTCTTTAATCGAGTTGCACCTACTTCTTTATTGCTCACTTTAGGAGTCTTCTCTGACTTGGAGAAGGAATTAGAAGCAGAGATTTAGTCATCTAAGATTAGTCATACTTTATTCCAAGGAGAGGCTTGACTGTATTTAATTACCAATTGTGGGCTATAAGAATCAGCGTACTATCATCTGTATTAGTTATCTAGTTATGTGTTGGTGATAGACTACACTGGTAGCAGTTAGATTTAAAGCTTTGTTTAAAAGAGTAAGAGTCTGAGTCTGAGTCTGTTTGGCTTGTTTTAAATGCTCTTTTTTTTTTTGATTGACGCAGTTATGCCAATTGTACGCAAGTGGATAAAAGGACCCATGTGGTTACACTTTCTTGTTGGGGTAAGTTATTTACAAAAGATGCAGAGTTCTCTTCTTCTTTTCATCATGCTTTGTTTCATTTTGTTCCATTTCAATTCATAATTTTTCTGGGGAAAAGACCAGTGAATTGCTTAACCCTTTTCCATACTGATGAAGCAATTGAATTTTCATTTCTGTGTCAATGCAGGCACCGCCTGTTATAGTTGTTTCATCGGCCTGTGCTGGACTAGCAGGTTTGGGATCTTCTTCCCCCCTCCTCATCCTCCACTACTTTCTTACTGTTGTGGAACATAAGTTCCTTTTTTGATCTCTTGGTCACTTTTGGACTATGGGAAGGATGAACCTGGTCTTTAATGTTTGCAGGTGGCACCCTACCGGCACTGGCACAGCTTGCTTCATCTTCATACAGAGCAGCAGTTCATTCGGCTCAGCCACCAAAGGCACAAGAGAAGAACAAAATGCAAAAGTCTACAACATCTCCTCTGTAAAACACACAGCACAGCTTTCCCTTTTGTTCATTTTCTTTTCTCTCCATCTTTTTTTCTGTCAGCCTTTCTCCATCTTGTATGTCAAGAAGTGAGGTTCTTGGTGTAAATACTTCTACTTAAAACTCACTAGTTCTAAAGAAAGCTTAAGTCGTGCCAAGGGCTTTTTATTGTTTAGTGTTTCAGAGTCTATTCTCTCTATCCATGGATCATTCTTATCACTCGTATAAAGAAAGCTCAACTTAGGATCATTTGTGCTCTTTCAGGAGATAAGGGGTTTCTTAAGAATATTATAATAATTTTGGATCTGTTATGTTAATATATCTCTTTACACGAGGGTATTCTTGGAAATTCCCAATTGGAGGCGGAAAAATTAAGGAGAGACTAGGGTTAGGGCTTTGACCAAAGACTAGTATAAATAAGGAGCAAGTAACCAACTCTGAGCTTCAAAACTACTTGATCTTATCTGAGCTGAGAAAAAGGGTTTAGGGATTAGGTTTTTTTGACCTTGCTCCGATCATCACGAGCAACCCCATGTCCATTCTTTTGGAAGCTATGGCCGGCGGCTCTGGTGACGGGAAAGGCTTCAATACCTTACCTTTTATATAATTCCTTTGTTTTCAGCGATGAAGACTGCTTGCTGCCTGAGCGTACGATTTACTCGGCGCAGGGATGGCTTTTGCGAGCTTTAACTCCCCCAACAAATATATTTAAGTTTTAAATTTTTTTATTTTGATTCTTCTTTTAGGTTTTTGTTTTTGATTCCAATTCTCGACAAATTTTGACTGAAAGGGTTTTTTTGTCTTACAAACTGTCTTGAATAGAGTTTCTTTTGCTCTACAAGTAAATATTCATCCTTATTTGTTGTTACAATGGCATAGTAAATCAATGTAGGTAGTAAACATATGGTTACACTTATGAGCTAGATCCAGGTATGAGTAAATAGAATAAGGTCATGTTGGATTTTAGGAAGAAGATAGGAAGCTTATATTCAAACAGCAGCTTAGTTTTTCCCATTTATGTCTTCTTCTAAGCGGTCTTGTTTGATTGTCGGTACTCAGCAGCTCTGAACCCGTAGCTGTGTGGCTTCTTCTTCTTAGAGATCTTAGAGCCTGTTGCAGCGTCTCTGGCTCTATCAGTTCATGCTCGAATGCTCCGATGGTATTTGAGCAAGCAGGACAAGACGGATCTCGGGTTTGAGAAGTTGGGGTCACTTTGTCTAAACATTCGACATGGTAGACGTGGTGGCAGGGGAAAACACCAGCAGCTGGCATGTCTCCACTTCTCAGTATCTTATGAGAGCACCATGGTGATTTCTGAGATAGGAGCTTTTTGCAAACCCCGCATCTATGTTGTGTGGCTTGTGTCGTTGAACCTGGTTCAAGTCTCTGGTTTGCTGCCTGTGTTTCGTTGGATCTTTCCACATCTAGCAGCTTGTTGTCATTGCTACTCGTGCTGTTACTAGAGTTTGATGATGCTTCCTCTACTTGTGAGCCTTGGTGGTTTATTGTGGACGTCATGAAACTGGAAACAGGATCTGTGAATGCGTCTTCTTGGGGATGATGAAGTTCAGGATTCTCACAATCTGAAACCGGGTTGCAGAAGACTCGAGGATAAGAACAGTGAGCAAGGCTTAAAGGTTGCTTGCTTGGAGTCACCCGTGAGGCAGTTGTTGGTTGTGATAGTTTCAGCAACGAGCTGAAACTCGCTGTACTTTCTCTATCAATACTTTTCTCCTGTAATACAAGTACATCAGCGAGGTACATGGTTCATCTATCATGAAAAGCTCATCTTGAATATTGTAAGAAGATCAACTTACCCCATCCAAGCATTGCGGCTTTGAGTTATATGTTATTGGTACAGTGTCCTGTTCAATCCCACCAGAAGCAGACGAGGTCGAAGCCCATCTTGGCGATTGCTGAAAACAGGATTCCAGAGTTTCACTTCGTCTACTTGTGCTCGAGTACAGTCCAAACCTGTGACTCTCATCGTCGCTCGTATCCTGATCCAAACCATCTCCAGTATTTACAGCAGGTAAGAAGCTGAGATTAGTCCGCCATTGCAGTGCTTCATCTTGACGCGATGGAAGAACATCTCTGCCGCTGCGGGGTGGTGATTTGGTTGTTACCAGTGGCCTCGAGGCCACAATACAACAGAGTGCTCCCGTTTTGAACTCTGCTTTACTCTCACCGCCTTCAGCTCCAAACGTTGCAGTGAGACTTCTACATCAGGAATAAAAACCGAAGGCCTTTAGTAACTTGTACACACTGTAATCTTACTTTATATTATAAATGAAATTATTTGCTTTTATACGTAGGTAAATCCCCTATAGCTTGTGGTTAAAATAAATAACTCTTGAATGAAAACTAATCTCTTGTCGAAACACCAGTAGCAAAATGGAATCAACAAACTATACCGTTTGGTTTAGAGGATAAGAACCGAAATTAAGACAGGTACACTGCTCGTAACAGCTGTTTCTGAGCTCATACAATGACTGGAGAACCAGCAGGAATTTAAACTAACAGAAGCTAAAAACATTGTTTAAGCATCACAAGTCAAACGAGATCAAGCATAGTAAAGTTAAATTCATTTCAGTGTTAAGAGAAAAAGCAAGATCAGGTGTCGGTGAAAGCCAAGATTAGACTTGCGCAGAGATTTATAGTTCCTTATACCTTCAAACTGGAAACTGATGATCACTGTATCTTGGTGACTTCGATGACAAAGAGGAGAGAGAGATGAAGAATTTTTTTTGCAGGATCGATGGCGTTGAAGCGGCGAGAAGAGAGAAAGCAAGAGCGCTCCTTCTCTTTTGAAATAGAGAGAGAAACGACTACTATGAGGAGTTACTGAATGAGAGAGAGAGAAGATTGGGTAATTATTAATTAATCACCCCTTGGTCGTTTTGTTAATTATTATCTCATTCATCTTCTTTTTGTTATTTAATTAGTATTTGTTCAACCCCCACTCATTGTTTTTTCTTGTTTTTTTCTTCCTAACATAGGAATAATCATTATTGGTTTATCAAATATGGTTATGGCATGTATGACTATATTGACATGATATATTTATCAAAAGTTATTTCGATTTATATAGCTATCATTTTCCATTTTCATGCTATTTTCCTTATTTTCTGTCACCATCCTTGTTTACGATGGGTTAACCTGTTTACCTGTTAATCATAGTCTCAGCTAATCCTTATACTAACCAAGACCAACTAGTGGTTGTCGAATAAAGGTGTTTCACTCAAATATCGACCTATCATAATCAACTTTCTATCTTTTATTTTAGACAAATCAACTTTCTATCTTAATTAACGGAATAATTAATTGTGTTTTGTAATGTTGTTATCGTATTGTCAAACTCAGTCCTGTCTTCAAAATATTTCATTTGATTTTGTTTTAAAGTCCAGTCGATAAGGCGTTAAGGACCATAACTAGCAATTTATGTCCAGCCCATGAGATTTATGTCCTAATTAACACACGATACTCATCCCCAACAAATTGAAAATATGAATGAACTAAGCCCATGATCTTTACATTAGCCCAATATTTAGTGCTATATTTCCTTTTGTCAAACCCATGGCTCATGGTATAGCTATCTACTGTCTAATCTGATCCGCTCTTTGTAACAATAATGAAATGTTCAATTTAATCGCTTAATTGCTTTTTACATCAAAATCATGCAAACTTTTGAAATTGAGAATTGGATCTTCTTACTGATAACAAATCAGCTGTAAAAGAAACAATTTTTGTGAGAAACTGCAACCAGTTAAGCAAAAACATTTCGAAATGGTACTATGTTTTGTTTGGGTTACGCAAGACAGGCGAAGGTGTACGGTGCAGAGTCATTGGCTAATGCATGTGACCGTCAAATTTCTTTCTCCAGTAAACCCTAATAGGGTTTCGGGTAATTCATATTTCAATATCTCAAATATAGATTTATAATAAGCGCAACTATTAAACATATTTTAACTACTAAAATAATTTTTTAATTTATACAAAATTCAACATAATTGGACTGTTTTCTTTTAAGAAGAAGAAGACTGGTTATAACAATGCTAGTTGGATCATCCCACTACACTTCAATGTGTCCATCTACGATCCATCTGAATATCCAAAAGGATTTATCTGCGAAATGCAGTTCCGTTTAAAAATTAGTTTAGACCATTTCATAGATTCGTGATATCTTTAAGTTAAAAAGAAAAGTGGTATTAGTTGGAACGTCAACTTTTACATTGCACGTATATACTCTCTCCGTTCCCGAAAGTAAGATTTTTTTAAAAAATTTCTTGTTCCACAAAAATAGATTTTCTATATTGTTAAGGTACTTTTTTATACTTTTGAGAAACATTAATTGAGAATATTTGAATTGATTAAATTTCATTGGTAGAAAGCTATTGGAAAGTGTATTAAAAAGTAAAAAATAAATTAAATTATAAACATTTATTAAATTTTTATTAAGCGTATATACTTTAGAAAATCTTACTTTCGGGAACGGATGGAGTATAAAGCTACTTTATTTACTATAACTCTAACCTAAAAAGTGTTTTAATTAAATTGTATAATGTGCCACATAGTTTCTCATCAATGTGAAAGTTTTGAAAACTATGTAACAAAAAACTTTACATTTGTTATAAATTCACACTTGTTTTCTACAGTATCATTTCAATTAGGTGATGACAGAAAATTCAATACAAAATGATAAAGTACAATCATTGATCAAAATTAAGTTGTCCATGACAAAATATAATCATTCAATGTATATGTGTTAAAAAAAAATCATTCAATGTATATGTCTTATGGGCGATAAATGATTATATTTATAGAATATGGTTTGGTGTATATAACATGATGAACTGAAAGAAAAGGATAGAAGAAAGAGACAGTATAAAAGAGGCAATAGAGATCATCATCTAGAAACCGAAAAAACGGGAAAGAACGGTTAGCTTTGCTGCAAGTATCGATCTAAAAGCTTCGCTTTAAATGGAAAGTCCTGTTATTATGCGCATTAAAATAATGCTCATATTCCTGCATTTTCTTTTTACAATTTTTTTTAATTAGTAAAATCGCTTTCTACAATTGTTGTAAGCCAAAAAAATTACCATTATATTCATGTCCAAGATTCAACACATAATTAATGAGATTTATGTCCTGAATTTGAGGTGGAAGAGACTCACACGCTTATTTCTAAACAAGCAGAGTACATTGAACCCGATACATCATTTATTTATGTACGGTTAAGAGTTTTTTGTCTTTTTAAGTCGCTTATATAATTATCTACACTTGAACGTTTGCATCATTTTAGAAAATTATGGTAACATAAGAGCATAGAGAAAATATTAAGGATAAGAACTAAGACGAATCTATAAGTCAAGGGAATTTGAAGAAGAAAAATGTATTAGCTGCATGGCATTATGTTTATACAATAGATATATGTTCATGCTTTTTAATTTTAAAATTAAAATGAATTCTTTGTCGTTATATATAAATATGTAAAGAATTCAATTCTAAGAATATCACAGCACATTCAATCAAAAAGAGATCTGCTACTAAATCTTAAACACAGATCTGCAGCCATATCTTATTCCATGTAAAGCCAAAGCTTTGTGCTTTGATCGGGACCCAAGAAAATTCCTTGAGATAGAGTATATCTATATTGAAAAAACGAAATATAAGTATTTACGGTACTAACAGATGTAATCACAAAGTGCTGAAAATTGAATGATATGAAACATTCAAAAACTCGCAACTATTAAAAAATTAGTAGGAAAACGTAATGTGATTGATGTAATAACAAGTTCCTTAAGACATAATTAAGACTTAGGGATCTGGAATTGTATTTTCACAAGAAACCCATCATTAATCATTAATGTTCTTAGTTGAAATGTATTTCTATATATATTGTCATATATTAGTGTGTCAATGTGACAATGTGTCATAATCTAATAATCTAAATTATTTGGCATATGAAAAGGCTAATATGCTGCCCAGATTCAGGGAACATTCACATGCTTCATGAGCTGTGTTTTATTCAGATTCGATCGAAAATGCTATTTTTTTTAAAAAAAAATTCTCAAACAAAAAGAGAGTCTATTTTAGCATATTAATTCCTCAAAAACAAATACATAATGATAAATTAGGTTGACAAAAAAAAATCTCAAAAAATTAGGTTGATTATGATTATAAGCGATGCAAATAGTAAACCTAAAACCATATATATATATATTCTACACTAATGATAACAACTGTAAACAAAAATACATAACATTCACTTAGTTATTATCATTTTCATTTGTATATCTACTTGAGTTTGAAATTGTCAAAAGGATATCGAAATTAACTAAGAATATATATACTCCATCTGTTTCAATATGATGCATGTTTTAGATTTTTCACACATATTAATAAAACATATAATAAATATATAATTTTTTTGTTTTTATCCTTTTCCTATAAATCTAAAAAATAATAATCCAATAAACGCAATTAAATTTTTTAAAATTTGTAATTAATCATTATTAGTTGACAAAATATGCATTGAAAATACAAAAAATGTATCTTTTTGAAATTGTTTTTTTCTAAAATATGTAAGTGATATATGGTGGTTAATTTCAACAATCTTAGTACAGATGGAGTAGTTTGTAAATCAGTAAAATATGTAAGTGATATATGGCGTTTTCAACATTCAATTCTTAGTATAGATGGAGGATTCATTCTTAGTGTATCAGTAAGTAACATTATGAAACAGATGGAGTAGTTTGTAAATCTTGGTAATTGATACTCTATAAGAAGTATGTATATAGGAAAAATACTTATATGTATATTACAGTGTACATTGAGAATATATTACCTAAGCACTAAAAATCCCAAATGATTCCAATCTTTTTTTTCTTTTTTTCTCCACACTATAAACTAATTACACAACCAACTAAATAAGATCAATGAAGCGAAAATAATATATAGGATTAACCCCCTAGCAAATCCTATATGTAATGTATTAACTACATAAATTAATTTCAAACCCAACGAATACACTCTTTAATCACAATTAAATCATTAATTAACTATAATTCCCCCCGACTAAATCTAATCAGTAGTCCCATAAGATCCCTCTTAAGTCACATAGATCGTCATAAGACTTGCTACCATTCATCATTCCCATCATACTCATCTCTTGCTTCATTGCCGGAACCGAAGATACCTCCGTGGTCGTGGCTGCATTCACATCTGAGCTCAGGCAGGTTTCTTGAGATACACTAACAAGCGAGTGCTCCATCTTGATCATCTCCTTGTTGTTGTTATATGAAGAACCGGAACCAGAAGCAGAACCAAAACCCTGGTGGTCAAAGATTGATTGGTAACTAGAGTTGAAGTGATGAGGTTGGATTGGTGATGAGATGTCGTAGGTTGGAGAGTTGATGGGTTTGAAGTTGTGTTGTTCGGGTTGGCCCGTGAAACTCGGATCCATGAGGGGAGGAAGAGATGAGAAGTCTAGGAGATGGTCAATGTTATCTAGAGAATCCATTCTTGTGAGACCTTCAAGGGGTATTCTCGTCATTTGTTGGGTTGTCGTAGCAGGATTGTTCTTGTGAAAAACCCTACACACGACCCACTCGTCCTGTAATCAAGATCACAAACAAACCGAAAATGTTAGATACGATATTCAATCTTTTATTTAGCTTGTTACTCAATCTTGGATTAGATATAAACTCAAACTTATTGAAAAGTACAAAATTTCCACCAAATTTAAACACTTTTGGTTTAAGAAAATGAATATTAATAATTAAACTAGACTTTTCTCATTTGTAGATTTCAAAAACATTTGAGAATGTGCAGATTGGTAATATATATCAACTTACCCTTGCGGATTTGGGGAGATTGTGATAAGAATATTTGCCTTCAAGACGATATTCATGCATGACCCAATTAGTCTTTTCACCTCGTGGAGCTCTTCCTCTATAAAACACAAGTGTTTTCTTCATCCCAACGAGACAACCTTTGCCTTTGAAGATCGCCTTGTCCTTCCCGGTCGCTTTCCAATACCCGGACTCGGTAGCACGGTTCGTCCTTAGCCCGGTCGGGTACTTCCTGTCCCTTTGACAGAAGAAGTATAATTCTTTCTCCCCCATCTTTGCCCTCTCTATGCCCACACAAAAAAAAAGAATTAAAAATCAGAATCTTGGTCAAGAAGATTGAAATTTGTTTGGTTATAAAGTGAAAGTTCAAGAAAAAACAAAGTTAGCCTCGTGTGAAAATTTTGATTCAAGAATTGATAATCTTAACCAAGAAGCTAGCCTTGTGTGTTTATGTGTGAATACTCTTTTGCAAATGGTCAAAGACGAATTGAATTTTTTTGGAAAATTTTGTTTGAATGCAAAACTTACTTTGCAAATCCCAGGGCTCGCACTTGTTGAGATCGGCCTCTCCCATAGCCACAGCCGTGAAACGGCTGTCTAAGACCTTCTCTTTGAGATAGCACGTTATGAGCTCTTCATCTGTTGGATGAAACCTGAATCCAGGTGGCATATCAACAAGCTCTTCACCTCCATGATTCAACACCACGCCTTCTTCCACCACAATCGCCATATGACTATGTAACAGTGTATCTATTATATGTATTTGTATACTTTTATAGTTTAACGATTCAAGAACAAGAAAATAAGAAAAAAAAAAGAGCCCAGAAAATTTTCTTGATATATAGATAGAAGCAAGAAGGAGATGAAGAAAGAAAACGATTTGAGAAAGGTAGCTGGAGAATCTTTTGGGCAGTTAAAGGTAGAGAAATTAAAAGTATTGAAAGAGTGGAAATGGCTTATATAGAGGAATTGGAGGAGCTTTGCAAATAAAATAATACTCCCTCCGGATTTGAATATATGATGTTTTAGTTTTTTTTTCTTGTATACAAATGTATGATGTTCTACTTTTCATTAATGCATTTTGCTTTTAAAATAAAATGTAAAAAATATAAGTGGTTGAATTTTATTGGGATTCAAATAAATCTTTAAACTAACTAAAAGTAAAACCAAAAAGTATTTGATATAAGTAAGTATTTAATTTCTCTTAATATGTGTGCACAACCTTAAACATCATATATTCAAATCCGGAGGGAGTAATAAAACCATTATAGCTTTTTCTTCATTTTTTCCTTCTTTTTGGTGATTTAGAGAGATACGTAGGCTCCAAGCGACCTCTTGAATTGTTGAACAAGCTTCATATAGACAATAATTAGATTATTATTTTCTTAAATATGTAATTTTAAATGTATTAATATCGATCATAATATCATAGCTCAAAATCCGAAATTGACAGTACGTTGAAAAAATAGAGATTAAAAATATTTATACCTTACTTTAAATTCGATTAAAATGTATTCCATATATAATTAATTATTTCTTTATTGTTGTCAATGGCTTAGGAAAACAAAAACCGTAGGAAAGAACGCCATAAAAATAAATTGATATCAAACAAAAAAAAACCTGTGGAAAATTTAGTAAAACTTGTTATAATTTGTAACTTTTATATGAGGACCCATGATTGAAGATCGCATTAATTTAATTTGATTAACGTCCTACATAAAAATAAAAGTATGCAATCTCCTCTTTTTGTATTTAACTATCTACTGAGTTTCATATTGATTGTAAAGTTTTATATAAGCATCCTTTAATTTATCGTTTTAATGTCGAGAAATACGCTTATATATGTTTCGTGTATATGAGAGAACTTTATAATAGTTTAATGGGATAGTATTTACTTGCTTCTACTTCAAAAGGCTGTGACCTTTTTCTGTGGTGTTTGTTTTAGCCTTTCTAGTGAAGCCGAAGAAAGCAAAATATATTGTTTGGTATAAGTAATTAATTAATCAATTAGTAGTAGTGTGATTTTATGATTTTCAATTCAGTTTAATGCGTGTAAATCAAAAAGAAGCATAGTACACAGCCCAAAGAATAATGTTCAATTATAACCAAACAATAAAACGTTAGATTATATGGCTTTTGTAAATTGGGATTAACCTAATAATTTCTTACGTCGGTGAAAAATATGGACTTGTCAAGACACCTAGTTTGTTGACTGAAGATCGTATGAGGAATGTCTAACCACGAAGTTGAGATTTGAATATATTTTGCAAATCCGTTAGAATATAACATTTAATTTCAAACTAATCAATAATAATATAAAGACTACTATACTCTTGTAATACTAATTACATATGTCATATGTATCGACGTCATCAAGAACATAACATAAATGAGGTCATATATATTTATCATCAAACTGAAAAAATGCAAGATTGTGTATTCTATGTATTTAAATATTTCGTCTGAGCTGGGAGCTTCTAGGACAGGTGGTCTGCGTACCACGTCAATTTCTCAGGCATTTCGGGTTCGATCCGCGCCTCTTACGGTAAGGCTGATGGACCAACTGGGCCGGTCCGTTCTGGCTCATTAATAAAGTTGACAAAAAAACAAAAAAAAAATATTTCGTCTGACATTTTGTAATGTTGCGTGAACTGCTCCCGACCAATTCAACTGTACAATCAGTATAGTTGATTTAATTTACGAGCTCAATATTATAAACTCATACATTTGATTTATTAATGTTACAATATATTCTTATGTTCTCTGTTTGGATGAATCTGGCCCATCGAACGCTGACTCAGTAAATATGGCTACGTCACAGTCTGTTGTTTCTTTTGATAAAAGAAAACAAAATAATTTTTGTATGATAATGAAAAAAAATTTCACACGTCGTTCTCTTGGAGAAAACTCGTACTTCGACCAATTTTCCTATATAATTGAAACATATGACACAAAATCTCCAACCAGATTAACTGTACATTTTTGTCTTCCATCGATATGATACAATTATTTATATAACCAAATACAATTTACTGTGAATTTATGAACTCCGAACTCAGTCACGACTAGGCATGGACATTCGGAGTCCCAGTCGGGTTTCGGTTTTATCTATTCGGGTTTTGGTTTTTCAGATTTATTAAAATCAGCTACATTCGGGTTATATAAAAATTCAGTTCGGGACCGGTTCGGGTTCTATCGGATTCGGATCGGAGTTAGTAAATCTTCAAAGAACAGGTATAACTCATTGTACTTTCGGGTTCGGATTCCAATCGGTTCTTCGGTTTAAAAATACCTGATTTGTACCTATTTTGTAACTAAAACATAAATGAAATCGGTTCTTCGGATTTAAAATACATGATTTGTACATATTTTAATGGCCAAAACATAAGTAAAATCGATTCAAAAATTAGAAAAAACATCAAACGTGATCATTCAAAATCAAGCGAAAGATAAACATAGTTAGTAATAGAAAGAAAACTACATATATGAAATCATAAAACAAAAACTAAGTTCTCATAAAATGAGAAACATTATTCAATGAAAACAAAACCAAAATCTAAAAATTTCAGGCTTCAACCGCTACATTCCACCGTCAACCTTCATGTAACATATAATTATTTTTGAAGTTCAATAATATCTTAAAGTATTTTGGATACATATTAAGAAAGAATTAAGATCATATTTGGTAGAAGTTCTTTTTGTGATTTTGAATGTTTCGGGTTCTATCAGATATCTATTTAGGTTCGGGTTTGGTTCGGATAATACCCATAACCCAAAACACCAAAAAACAAGATCCATTCGGTATTTATGTCGGGTTCGGATTCATTTTTATCGAATCGGATTCGGTTCAGATTTTCGGATTCGGTTTATTTGACCGCCCTAGTCACGACTACAAAAGGAATAGTTATTGTTTTTCTTAAGAATAATAATTGAATATTGTTTTATAATTTTTTGTACGCGTATAATGATAATTAAAATCCATAGATTTTTTTCCAGCCTGTCATCTTCTGGGAATTATTAAGACAAGACCAATAGTTTCATTATGAATTTTGTAATAATCTACGCATTGCCGACTCAGATTTAATTGGAAAGTCGTTTTAGTCAGTTACGCTTTAACATACCACCGACTTGATTCCAGCATTTCAAAAAGAATATATACACAAATTTATTGAATCGCCGTAGTATGAAGTAGTAGTATAGTTAGTCTTAGTTTAATTTCAGTGATCTGTTCATTTTATTGACCAACGAACTTAAACATATACCACTGTATTTATTAGTATTGACATTTATTGATTGAATGTAGCATATAGTGTACATATTTAATGTGGCATATCACAAGCTGTTGTAAATTGTGCTTTTATACAGTTGTCATATTATAAAAAGAGTTTATGATTCTTTTGCTTTCTTCCTGAAGATAGATTTCTAATCCAGATTAATTACCTGGAGTTAAAAATTGATTTACAAAAGTGATTTGTGCCAAAATGTTCGTAAATTCCAACATAATATTTACGGTATATACTCTGAATCGATATTTGTCTTAACCTTAACTTGTTTTTGTCTTAATTCCTTTTCCCGTAATTATCTCACTTAAACGCGTTTATCATACGTGGAGGATGCTATATTAAGGAAATTGGATAAGAATAACAATTCAGATTAAAATGGTCTAAAATAACATTATGTGGACCATAAGATATAGAATAAATGGGATGATTAGTTGCGACCGTAAATGCTCTGGACAGCTAAAATTTAGTTCAGAGTTATATATATCAACCAATCGAACTTTTCTTTCTTTAAAAAGTTTACATCAAAAAAAATCTATGCAAAATTAAAATATGGTGGTAGAAAGCTTTATTTTCAAAACAAAAAGTTAGTATTTTAGAAAGTTACAACAATAAAATATACAGCAAATAAATATATATATTAAATTTTACGGCAACAAAAATAAAGTTACAGTCTCGGTCAATCGTCTCCAAAATCGTTGACAAAAAAAAAGGAATAAAATCAGGGACTAAACATTATAGCAATATGTATACTGTTTCCTTGTAAATTTAGTTTTGATCATGTTGTTTTACTTTAAAATTTTCGGCCGTGTGGACCACCCTGTGGACTGCGGAGGAATAATTTTATAATGTTTGCGGATGTAGAAGGAGTTGAATTTTTCTCCAGAAGAAGAGACTGCAAAGCGAAGAAGGAGCCACATCATTGGATGAGGGCTCTTTGACGTCATCACTCTCGCTTTCAACGGATTTTAATGGGCCACGTGGACCCACCATAAGCCGTTGAGATGTGCGGCCAGTGATTATGTCATACAACGCTCTCGCCTTCTTGTGTAAGCGTCAATTTTCTTTTGTACTTTACCATTTATTTATTTTCCTTCGCTATGTTTATGATTTATTTATACAAACTAGGTAATAATCCGCAATTTGCGCGAAATATGATTACTAGTTTCGTTATTTTTTAATAAGAAAACATTAATCTGTTTAATCTAGATATCAGTTCGGTTTTAGGTTGTTTTTTGGTTTTTAATCCCCTAAAATATAACTATAGTTTTAAATCAATATTTATTTGGTTTGTTCGGTTAAAATATGTTTTTTGTTTTTTTTTCCTATGATAATGAAAAAATACTATTATTTGTTTGTTTTCATATTATGAATCTTAGATAGTCGTGATGTCGAACGAATGATTTCATATTATAGTTTCTAAACGGATAATAGTTAGAAAAATAAAAAAATTATTAAGACAAATCATTTTATTACAATTTGGTCGATAATAAAAGAAACATTAGTAAAAAATATATTTTAACTTCCAAAAATATTAGATATTTCAGTTTTGGTAAATACTTAGTTAAAAGGTGTTCACGTCAATGTGCACATGTATCTGTATGTAAAAGTATATAAAGATGGTTGATAAATATATAAAGATACTGTTAATTAATATTAAATAACATTTTTTCAAAATAATACATGAAAAATAAAATTCTTAAAATGAAATTATTTTAAAACAAAAATATTGTAAAATTTATATAAACTATAATATATAACTTATATATAATTCTTTAAATATATGTATATATATATGCATATAACAAATCAAATTGGATATCCGTTCCTATAAATATTGATATTTGTGATTTGTTTTTTTGATATGGATATTGCATTTTAGTATTTGATTTGCTTCGTATAGTAACATATATCCAGATTTTTCGGTTCGAATCAAAACGAATAACAAATCGAATCAAAATTTATGAATAATTTGTCCAGCTCTATTCGTAAACAGTAAAAATAACGTAAAAAGAAACCATGCATGTGAGTTTTATATTAAAAAAACGTAAAATACATAGTGTGAACATATTTATGTAAGTTTGGCTGAGAAGCTCTCTACATGTGACATATGTCCATTTTAGTGTGAACACTTTTATTACAATGCTTTTATACGGGATATGTGTCCAGTTTAACGTGAACACATTTATTACGATGCTTATGATCCTAAAATATATTATGAATGTATTGTTGTTCGGTTTAGAAAGTCTCACATGTATTGGTGCTGGGGATTGGAGAACGTAAATAAAGTAGTTATTGGACTCGATATTACGATTTTTAACATATTTACCTTATCAAAATGAGAACTCCGACAAAACAATACAAATATTAATTGATTTTTTTTGTCAACCCTAAACTAATTGATCTAGCTTTAAGCCTTTAACAAAAAAGAATGATCTAGTATAGTTAATGGTTTTCTAATTTTTTAATTTTAAAAGTACGCTACTGTATGCACATCTCACCGGTGAAAATAGTGGTATCATTTTTGGAACACATATTAATATTGTGAATATGCTCCTATATATATAGTTGGTTTAATGTGAATATTCGCACATGTAAGTGTGTAACATAACAATGACAATATGATGATGGATATGATGTCATTCAACATGCTCAAAGTCGTGGCCACCACCACTAATTCTTCTGTGTGTGTAAATATATATAATTTATGGGTAAATTGGAAAGCTTAGAAGCTAAGAGCATTATTATATGGACTTTTGGATCAAACTGATGGCCTTATAAATATTAGCTCGATAGTTGAAATAAAATATAAACCTAAATTGTTTGTTTCGTAGTTTGAGACAGACCACAAATATATGTTGCACGTACAAGAAGTTAGGATTGATGTTATTGTTACTAGGGGTATAGTGTGACAACCCGCCCCATGAGCCCCAGGCTCACAGCGCTGCAGCGCACCGCGCAAGCGCGGAACCGAATAAGTTATTGATCGTTGTGTAGTTTTGAGCCTGGAGCCCACGGGACAGGTAATTCCCACGGGGCGGGTTGTCACATATAGCCTCCGCGCAAGCGCGGAACCGAATAAGTTATTGATCGTTGTGTAGTTTTGAGTACAGAATTTTGTCGTTTATTTTTTTCCACTTTTGTTTTTCCGTGTTGTATATAATGGTGATGAACATAACATTTGGAAGTCACACAGTTTGATTAAGTTGATATAAGAATAACCGGCAAATTCATATGCATTATTTTCGTAATGATTTGATCGACCATTAGCGTTATTAGCGCTTTCATGTTCAAAAGATAAAGTTTATGAAGTTGTTTAGTATTTACTTAGGTAGTTGTTAGTATATAAAACAAATAGTGTAAGGAACAAAATATAAAATTTGAATTCAAAAAATTAAACAATTTATCAAAGAATAAATTAAATTATTTTCTTATTTTACCTAAATTAATTTCAAAAATATAGAACTGTAATAAACTATTTTTAAAAAAAAATTAATAACTCTAGAAAAATTTATAAAATTATACGGTTGCAAAATTATTTATTTTTAAAGTTTTATTCGACTTTGTTAAAAATAGTTTATGGTGGACAAAAAAAATGTCAGAAATAGGTAAACCAAAAAAATACACCACTGACAAATTTTTTATGAGTTAGAACCCGTCGACGTTTCATTAATAATCCAAAATAGAAATAAAATCTCCGAACAGAGAAAACATGCAAGGGAAAAAATATCCAAAGTTTATGATGGAAAACAAAGACAATAGCAGTTTTTAAAAATGCATAGAAAAAACGTTGACGGGCTGATAGGAATATAATAGATATTTCCAATCACTCACGGTAGCGCTTGCGGTTGTTCTGAGCGTCTGAAATCTCTGGAGGATTTGCTGCAGCACATTCCTAATCGACCTTGTCTCCCAAAACAGACGGGTCCGATGATGCTGCCAATCCTACATCACCTTCACTGCTTGGAAGAATGTTCTCACTGTGCTCCTGAAATACATGAACGTGATGACAAGTAAAATTATACAACCTTGCCATGGTTCTCTATGATGGTATCTTCAGAGATGGTGGAGATAGTGATGGTACGGTGATTGCTATTAATGGTTTCCATCAATTCGAGAGCTCTCCATGTTTTGGGCTGGATCTTGGCAAGTAGCTATGAATATATGATAAAGAAAATATTTATAAAACTTAAAACGAAAATATTTTTTATATTTAATGTGATTTCATAAAAATGAAAGTTTAGAAAAGTAATATTGATATTAGAGTAAAGAATTAATCTTCCTTTTTAGAATGTATCAGTTATGTTTTAATGCAATTTTTTACCTATCATCACTTTATTTTTATAATTTTATTTTTGAAAATTAACATATACCAAACTAATAAATCCTATAAAATTAACATAGTCTTGGGGATATTTTACAAATTACAAATAGTCAATTCATAAATATATATACACATCTAAGATGAAAACCAAACTAATGCAATGAATACAATAAATATGATTTGGTTGAATTAGATAGAAATAGCTATACTAAATTTGACGGAATATATGTAACACAATATACCCCCAAATAGGGGTGGGCAAAAAAACCGAACCGAACCGAGTCAAACCGAACCAACCGAACCGAAACCGATTCGAACCGAATCAAATTCTATTTCAAACCATTCGGTTGAAGATTTCTCCAACCCGAATGGTTCAGTTTTAAACCGAACCAAACCGAGAAACCGATGTGTTTTGTAATTATTTAAATTAAAAATATTAATAACACCAATATACTAAAATAATACCAAACCACGTATTTTCCATTTTTCATTCATTAACATATATTCTTCTAACCGAATATGTAATCATTAAAATATTTGAATTAAAAAAATAGAAAAGTTTGTATCTTTATATCTTATATATGTAAACGTGGATGTTAAATCTAAACCTAAAACCTAAAGCAAAATTTATTTAAAAACAAAAGTTTTTCTCCACATCGTCACATGAAAGATGATTTATTACAAGCTTTTTAATAATGATATAAGAGACATTATTAATGATATTGTTTTTTTTTAGTTAACTTTCATTTGTTTTAATTTTTGTATACTTTTTGTGACTTTTTAAATGTTTTTGTTTCAGATTTATATTGAATTCACTTCACATAGTTTATGTTTACATAATTTATGTTTTAAAACATAATTTTTCTTAGAAAAATTAAAATAAGAAGAACCTAATTAAACTGATCAAAAACACAAACACAACCGAACCGAAATAAATCGAACCGAAAATAAACCGAACCGAACACAAACCGAACCGAACCAAACCAAATCAAACTAACTATGGTTTATTTCAGTTGGAAAAATACTAGAACCGAACTAACAAAACCGAACCGAACCCGAACTGAACCGATAAAATAATCGAAGTGCCCACCGCTGCCCCCAAATGAGTAACTAGACCAATCCAATTTTTTTTATACAAAGTCAAACATTAAATAAAAAAATTATATATTTTTATTTGTAGTTATATTCTTATACATATAAATTATAGACGACTCAAAATATTACTAAATTAATACGAAATTCTCAAATAATATTATAAATATATTAACCAACTATTACAATTAAGTATCATTGTTATATTTATTTATGAAACTTTGAATCAATCAACACTTTAGTTTACTTTTACTGTTTGATTCTCAAAACAACATATATTAAATTATACAAATCTAAGACAAAAATCAAACTACATGAAAACAAAAAAAAGTAATCAAAATTTTAATATGTATAATAAAAATATTTTAGTTGAATAAAAAAAAGTAAATGCTATCTAATATATCCAAATAATAACCAAACAGTCGAGATATTATATATCCAAAATTATACGTCTAATTAAAATAACATAATGCTATTTAAAATAAACCATGTATGTTTATTTTATAAATATTTATACTTGTGCATGAACACGGGAAAATCACCTAGTATATATATATACTAGGTAATAATCTGCGCCTTGCGCGGAATGTGATTATTAGTTTTGTTATTTTTTTAATAAGGAAACATTAAATCTGTTTAATCTCGATATCTTGCGCGGAAT
This sequence comes from Brassica napus, assembly GCF_020379485.1. NCBI lineage: Eukaryota > Viridiplantae > Streptophyta > Magnoliopsida > Brassicales > Brassicaceae > Brassica > Brassica napus. The sequence continues at coordinate 55,981,226 of NC_063452.1, read as the reverse complement.
GTGATTATTAGTTTTGTTATTTTTTTAATAAGGAGACATTAAATCTGTTTAATCTCGATATCTGTTCAGTTTTTGGTTGTTTATTTTTGGTTTTTAATCTCTTAAAATATTTCTATAATTTTCAATCAATATTTATTTTGGTTTGTTTGGTTCAAATTGTTGATGTCCTTGGTTTTTTCTGTGATAACCAAAAATTATTATTATTTGTTTGGTTTCATTCTATATAAATTTTAGATAGTTCTGATGTCGAACCAATGATTTCATATTATAGTTATTAGTTTCTAAACATATAATAGTTAAAAAAAAAAAATTATGAAGACAAATCATTTCACTACAATTTGGTCGATAGTGAAAGAAGCATTAAAAAATATATTTCAACTTCTAAGAGAATTATATACTCTAGTTGTGGTGAATATTTAGTTATACAAGTGTTCACGTCAATATTCACATATATGTGTATGTAAAGTATATAAAAGTGGTTGGTAAATATATAAAGATACTTTTAATCAATATTAAATGACATTTATATTCAAAATAACACATGAAAGATAAATTTCTTAAAATACTATTAATTAAAAATAAATTAAACCTAGACATTAGTGAATTTTCTTTCATATAAATAAAATTAAATTGTATCCGTAAATAGGGGTGAACACAGATCGAATATCCATGTATTTAGAGAGATTAATGTCGATTGATCCGTAGCCACCCGGATATTTGGTGTCTCAAATATCTGGAAAATTTTAGAATTTTCATGGATTTCCGATTTGATTCGTAAATAAAATTTTAAATTTTAAATTAAATGAAAAATCTAAAAATAATATAAAAATAATAATATTTCATTATAAAAATAAATTATTATATAACTTTTTAAATTATAATACCTAATATAATAAATTTAACACATGAAAATATTGAAAAAGTTATATAAACTATAATATATATATAACTTATATATACCTCTTTAAATATATGTGTATATATATATATATATATGCATATAACGGATCGAATCGAATATACATTCCTAAAAGTATTAGTATTTTTGATTTACTTCGTCTTTTACATATATTACATTTTAGTATTTGATTTGCTTCGTAGTGTTACGGATATCTGAATTTTTTGGTTCGAATCAAAACGGGTAACGAATCGAATAAAAAATTTACGAATATTTTTTCCAGCCTATCCGTAAATATTAAAAGTAGTATATGTATAACCAGACTTTCGATTCATTACCCGTTTTGATATGAATCGAAAAATCTAGATAGTGTGAGTAGGTCAGATAGTCTGCAATACATGATATATGCACATATATATTTAACTAGATATGGATGCAGATACAGGATGATATATACAATCAATACTACAAGAAAACACAAGCTTAACGACGGAAATGAACGAGGAAAAGTAATCCTCGTAAAATTACGTCGAGTTTACGAGGAAATTACGTGGAAAAGTAAAATCAGCTTTATTTTCTCGTAAATTAACGACGAAACCGTTTCTTCGTAAAGTCGGTGTAAAGTGACGTGGTTTTTACGAGGAAGTACGTTTTCCTCGTAAATTCGATGTAAAATTAGCGTGTTCTTTACGAGGAAATAATTTACGTGTACTTAGCGAAGAAATTATAGTTGTAACACGTTTTTTTCGGCCACCTAACTAATTTTCATCGTAAATTCCTAGGAAAATTACAACTACCAGATTCGAAAGTTTTCTATAAATATGGACGTTTTAACATCATTTTAAACACACCAAAAAACAAAAACATGAAAGAAAAAAAAATGGCAGGCTCTGGAAATATTTTCTATTTGCGGAAGTGGATGTATATGCATAGAAATGCTAACGGGAGAGTGACGAAAGAATACCTTGCGGGGCTTGAGACATTTATGCATCAACCAGATTCGACACCGCTCGCCCAAGAAAGTGGTAAGATGTTCTGTCCTTGTCGGAAATGCAGCTAGTAGTAGTAATAGCAATTTCCAGGAAGAACCGATTGATCATCATTTGCATAATGAACATAGTTACCATCAGGAGGAGATGGTATATTATGATAGGGTTCATGATATGGTAGCTGATGCATTCGTAGCTCATGATGAAGATGAAAAACCTAATATAGATGCAAATTTTTTTTATGAAATGTTAAACGCGGAGAATCAGCCACTTTACAGTGGTTGTAGAGAAGGTATCTCTAAATTGTCGTTGACTGCTAGAATGATGAATATTAAAACTGATCACAATCTACCTGAAAGTTGCATGAATGAATGGGCAGACTTGTTTAAAGAGTATTTGCCGGAAGACAATGTGTCTGCTGATTCTTATTATGATATTCAGAAACTGGTTTATAGTCTTGGGTTGCCTTCGGAGATGATAGATGTTTGCATCGACAACTGCATGATCTACTAGGGAGATGATGAAAAGTTAGAAGAATGTCGATTCTGCAAGAAGCCACGATTCAAGCCGCAAGGACGGGGACATAATAGGGTACCGTACCAAAGGATGTGGTACCTACCAATTACAGACAGATTGAAAAGATTGTACCAAACAGAGCAGACTGCTGAAAAGATGAGATGGCATGCCGAGCATACTCAGACGGATGGTGAGATGACTCATCCATCAGATGCAAGAGCCTGGAAACATTTTAACAAAGTACATCCGGATTTTGCTAGCAATAGTCGGAATGTGTATCTCGGATTATGTACAAATGGATTTAGTCCATTCGGAATGTCAGGGAGACAATATTCATTGTGGCCAGTCTTTCTTACGCCATACAACCTGCCACCGGAGCTATGCATGCAACGGGAGTTGCTATTCTTGACCATATTAATACCTGGTCCGAACCATCCATAAAGGTCTCTGGATGTTTTCCTACAACCACTGATAAAAGAGTTGAAGGATTTGTGTTTTACAGGGGTGAGGACGTATGAGTGCTCAACGAAGACGAATTTTACGATGCGAGCGATGCTTTTGTGGACCATAAGTGACTTTACTGCCTATGGGATGTTGTCTGGATGGACTACACATGGGAGATTAGCTTGTCCATATTGTAATGGAACGACAGATGTGTTTCAACTGAAGAATGGTAGGAAGACAAGTTGGTTCGATTGTCACCGTCGATTTCTTCCCATTGGCCATCCGTACCGAAGAAACAAGAATTTGTTTAGGCACAAAAGGGTTGTGAGAGACACTCATCATCCATATCTAACTGGAGAACAAATTGAAGCGCAAATCGACTACTACGGAGCTAACGAAATAGTTTGTTGTGGTGGTAATTGGCATGTCCCTCGTAATATGCTTGATTCTTACGGTGTTCATCACAACTGGCACAAGAAGAGTATAATTTGGGAGTTGCCATATTGGAAGGAACTTCTTCTGCGCCACAACCTCGATGTGATGCATATAGAGAATAATTTCTTTGAGAACATCATGAATACAATATTGAATGTCTCAGGGAAGACAAAAGAGAACATAAAATCGAGGTTGGACTTGCCGGATATTTTCTCAAGAAGTGAGTTACATATAAAAATCAATGGACAAGTTCCCGTTCCGATATTCAGATTGTCTTCAGAAAAAAAGTCGGTGTTGTTCAAGTGGGTGGCATCAGAAGTGAAGTTCCCCGATGGGTATGTTTCAAATCTCTCTAGATGTATTGAAAAAGGTCAAAAGTTCTCCGGGATAAACAGTCATGATTGTCATGTCTTTATGCAACGATTACTGCCCTTTGCATTTGCGGAGCTACTTCCAACAAACGTACATGAAGCACTTGCAGGTAGTATATTATAGCGCAGTAATTTTATAATGGTTTAGTTTGCAATAATATATGACTAATAATGTGTTTAATTATTTTTGGAATATAAAATAGGCATTAGAGCATTTTTCAGAGAACTGAGCGCACACACTCTTAAAGAAGAAGTTGTAGAACAACTTCAGGAGAACATTCCCATCTTATTGTGCAACTTGTAGAAGATATTTCGTCCGGGATTTTTTGACGTCATGCAGCATTTAGCTGTCCACCTCCCATATGAGGCATTGCTTCGTGGACCTGTACATTACGGATGGATGTATCAGTATGAGCGAGCCATGAAATATTTGAAGGGAAAAGCAAAGAACCTCGCCAAAGTTGAAGGTTCTATAATTGCTGGAAGTTTGACGGAAGAAGTTTCTCACTTCACATCGTACTACTTTGCGTCAAAAGTACGTACCCGGAGAAGAGCTCCAAGAAGATATGATGATGGTGGTGTTGCACCAACATATGCAGTTGCTGGTGTTCCAGACATCTTTAGCCAGACTGGGCGACTCGGTGGGATATCAAAAGAGGTTTGGTGGTCGAGTGAACAAGACGCTCATAGTGCACACACCTATATTCTACTCAATTGCGAGGATCCATTGATGCGTTATTTTGAAAGGTAACATATATGGACACTTCTAAACACATATAAGTATATAATTGCGAAAGATTAATTAATATAAAATGTGATTTTACAGCTTATTTGTTTCTCAAGTCGAAGAAACATTTCCAGGTATATCCACAAGTGACGTAGACAAAAGGAAAGATCAACACTTTATTAAGTGGTTGAAGAATCAGGTATTAACTCAAACTCTTTTTCATACATGATCTGTATTTCAACGTTCTCTTTATTTTTGCAGGTTGATTATGACGACGATGCAGATTATCCTAAGTGGTTACACGAAGTAATTCAATCTCCACTTGTAAAGGTCACCACATCACAGATGTATTTCACACGAGACTATACTTTTCATACATATGAGTATGGTAGACAGCGGGCAACCAGAAACTATGGAATATGTGTGAAAAGGGAAACAGATTTCTACGGGATCTTGACGGAGATTATTGAAGTCGAATTCCCAGGGATATTGAAGATGAAATGCGTCCTCTTCAAATGTGAATGGTTCGACCCCATCGTCAACAGAGGTGTTCGGTTTAACAAATTCGATGTAGTTGATGTCAACGGTGAACGGAGGTACAACAAATTCGAGTCTTTCATCTTACCTTCACAAGCAGATCAAGTTAGTTTCCTTCCATACCCTCGGATGAGAGATTCGGGTATAAATTGGTTAGCCGTGATCAAAGTTACACCTCGAGGACGAATCATCAGTGGAGAAGAACCACCATTGCAAGAAGAACAGATAAATGAAGTCGAGGAACCTGAACAAGAAATTGATGACATCCTTCTCATTGATCCGTATAATCACGAGTACGAAGATCTTACCGACGAGAATGTCGATATATCCGATTGATGTATTTGATTTTCTGTTCTGTAATGGGTGTTTGTTTTAGAAATAAGATATATTGAGATTATAAGTTAAGGAATTGTGGTTTTAGAATTTGGGGTTTGGAATGGAAAGAATAGATTGAGGTTATAGAATATATTGAGGTTAAAGGGATGATGGGTTTGGGGTTTGGAATATATGAAGTAGAAGATAAGGAAGATGGGGTTTGGGGTTTTGAGTTTCAGATTTTAGGGATTTAAACATAATCCTTGTTATTTCCTCGTATACTAACGAGGAACTTAAGACGAATCCTAAAAATAAAGAACGCGGGACTCGTTAATTCCACGTAAGCAGAAATCGTCGTAAACAACACGTACTCTAACGAGGAAATAACGACGAAATAAAAAAATAAAGAATGCGGTGCTCGGTAATTCCACGTAAGAGGAAATCGTCGTAAATACCTCGTAATCGGAAAAACACGGGCCTTGCTAATTCCTCGTAGTATAAAAACTAGAAAAAAGAGAAGAGAAGAAAGATATTAGAATCACATGTGGCGAGACCTACGTAAGTCTAGCCCACATGTGTTCCAATATCTTTCTTCTCCTCTTTTTTTTTTTCAAATCTTTCTAATTTGAGATAGTGTGTGATTTGTGATAGTGTGTGATTTGTGAGTTTGTGTGTGATTTGAGAAGGAAACTTGTGGGTATTTATAGAAAAGCGGGCCTCTCTAATTCCTCGTAAAGGGAGGATTCGTTAATTCCACGTAATGCAAAATCGTCGTAAAGACCTCGTAATCTGAAAATGCGGGCCTTGCTATTTCCTCGTATAGTAAAACGCGGGCCTCGCTATTTCTTCGTACTGTAAAACGCGGGCCTTTGTAATTCCTCGTAACGTTACGAGGAAATTACGAGGACATGTAGTCTCTTATATATACTACCGAGCGCTCACTCTTTATTTCATCTCAAATTCCTCTCCACTTCCTCTTTATTTCGTAGCGATGGTAAGTCTCTCTAATTCCTCTCTAATTTGATTAGTTTAAGATAGATTAGGTGGTTAGTGTATGGAATTTAGATATGTTTACGGATTTTATGTTAATTAGTGTTGATTAGGTGGTTAGTGTAGGGAATTTAGATAGTTTTATAGAATTTGTTAATTACTGTTGATGTTAATTGTAAAAATTAAAATTTTTTTTCCAGACGATTCGAAGGAACAGAGTTACTCCCCATTACAGAGAGATGTTTGGTGAGCCTGGTAGTCGTTTAGACTCGTCTTCTTCAGCTCCCAGTTCTTCGGGTCCGGAGACTGTCCCTGAGACTCAGTCTTCTCAGTGAGTCTCTCGGTCGCCTTCTTCTAGTGCACCTCATGTGCCTTTTCCGATGGCTCCTCCGACGATGCCTCCTCATGTGCCTCCTCCGATGGCTCCTCCGATGCCCGCCGAGATTCATCCCGATTTGATGGTGCCTCCGAGTGCTCCTTACTCGCATTACACTGTCGAGGACCTTCTCCGTCAGCCAGGCAGAGAAGGTTTACCAGTCCTAGACCCCGACCGACCAGACGGAACTTTGTGGTATGTTACATTAATTTACTTTCAATTCTTTTGAAATTCTTTTATAACATTAATAAATAATTTATACTTTAAATTTGTTTTTTTCAGGTTTGGGGTTGACAATTGTCTTGCATCAGACGTAACCGACACGATCAAAGGTTACTTCTCCATGCCACATCCGAACTGGAGAAAGACGCCGATCTACGTCAGAAAGGCGTGGTTCAAAATATACGCTGTAAGTTACTTTTAATTAATTATATGTACTTTTATTTTTTCATGATTTATATATATATATATTTTAAAACTAATTAATAATTTAAATTTTTTTTGCAGAAAAAATATCATTGGTCCATGTGGGTCATTGAGAGGGTGAGGAAACAGTTTTACGCGAAGGTGAAAGTTCGCTTATTGGACACGGTCTCCAACTGGAAGGGTGACTGGATCGTGAAGGGATATGAGCGTGGCAAACCCGCTGAGCTCACCACGGATGTGTGGGATGGCCTCATCTGTTATTCGCGGGATCCTGACTCCATCAGAATCGCCCAGTCTTGCTCTGCCTTCTGTAACACGGTAGATGAGCACGGCCACGGGCCAATGCTTCACTCAACGGGCCAAAAACCCCACGCCGGTGTCCGTTTGGAAATGGTAATTAAATATTTTATTTAATTAAATTTTTAATATATATATTCTAACTTTCTTAAATGTTTTTAGGCCAAAGAGACGGGACAACTCCCGTCTGTTATGCAACTTTACGAGAGGACCCACAAGAATAAGGCGGGCCAATTTCTAGATGGCAAGTCCGAGCAAATCTTCAACGACTTGGTTGCTCAGGTTAACGATCGCCAGACCCAGCTGACCCAGCAGTCCACCGACAAATTACCCGTCACCTTATCCACACATGAAGTGGATAAGATTTACGAGGAGGTAAATTTTTAAAAATTTTAATTTTTTTTATTATTCATTTAATTTAACTTTAAATTTTTACTAACAATATTTATTTTTTTTGTTTTTAAGGTGGTCCCTAAGAAAAATGGACGTACGTTGGGGATTGGTTCCGTCAACGATGTTCCGAGAGCGACATCGTCTTATACTCAGACACGGGAAGATGAAGTCACTGCGCTGCGTAGAGAGTCCGAGCAGCTGCGTAGAGAGTCCACTCAGATGCGTAATGAGATGGACTCGACGCGATCTGCGTTCACAGCTCGTATGGGTGGACTCGAGGGCTTCTTGGACGTTGTAGCGGCCACAAATCCGGAATGAGGGTCTTTGTTGAGGAACTTGCGACGATAAAATCCCATTCCAGACGAGTCATCATCCGACACACATCCCGAGGCGGATGTAGAGAGGAGGAGTGATGAATTCTACCGGGCGATGAACGACTCTTAATTTTTTTTTCGGTTGTTGAATTATAAATTCAAAACTTATTTATATATAAAATATTTTGGTATTGATTTTTTTTAAAAAAATTAATTTAATTAATAAATTAAATAATTTTAATTATTTTTTAAATTATATTTTTAAATTCTGTAAAATAAAATAACGAAGTAAATTCGTAGCTAATTTACGACCTATTTACATGGAAACTTTACGAGGAAATGACGAGAAAAAGTAAACGAGTATTTTACGAGAAAACATTTACGAGGATATTACGAGAAAGATAAACGAGTACTTTACGAGGAAATACTTTCGTGGTTGTTACGTGTACTTTACGAGAAAAATCTTTCGAGATATTTACGTGTAGTTTACGAGGAACACGTTTTGAGGTATTTCCGAGGAAATCTAGCGACCTCCTTACGTGGAATATTTACGTGGTCTTTACGACGAAATGGTTACTTCGTCTTTACGACGAAATATTTTCCTCGCTAATTTACGACGAATTGATGAGGAAATATGTGTTACGACGAACGAGTAACGACGAAACATGTTTACTCGCTAATTCTTCGTAAAACCTCTTTTACGACGAATTCACGAGGAAAACCGCCCTCGTTAAACTTATGTTTTTTTGTAGTGCAAATCTAAATAGGTTGACAGATGTATTTTGAGCATTAGGGTATGTTTTACTAAATCCCAACTGTATATTTACTAAAACATTAATTATGATGGGCAGTAGTCTAACGTAATTTGGAAAAGAAGGAGATAATGTTCTTAAACGATTATTAGCATACAATTTAGATTATCTTATCAAATTGGTTTATAAATTTGATTTGTAAGATTTGAAAGTCAACTTGCCAACTTTGTCCGTATAGGGCTTTGCTACTTTGCTAGCGGATTAAATAGAGTAGACCATTCTGTCATCCATGTTCCATTGCACAACCTCTCCGCATTCTTACGTATCTATGTATACATACACATTCAGACATGTAGCTATACGGATAGAAAATCAATTCTTAATGCTTATAATTTTGTCAAGTGGATTCGCTTATAATAATCTAACAGGATAAACTATGTAGTTACTTTGTTTATTCACCCACATCATATAAATATGTTATATACATATATATCAATTACTTCAGTCTTTCTGATACCATCATATATTTTTAGAATTCAGAAAGAAAAGTATAGGCGAAACAAATTCAAGTTGGTATGCTTAATTTAGCCTTAGTGCACACATCAGACTCAAAACTCTTTCATTTCACAAATCTGAAATACTTAACTGGTTCGCGTTGTGCATACATGGTCAGGCCAGCTCTAAAATTTTAATACCTTTATCTAGTAAATTATTTTAAAATTTGTGAACCATATTTTAATGTTTTATTGACTATGCCCAAGGCCATCCATCCATGTATGTATATTGTGTTTCTTGTGTGAATTGAGGTACAACTCAATTACAAGTCGAAAATATTATCCAAAATGATTGCATACGCATCGTTTCTATAAGTGGTGGATAAAAATGATTAGTAACATGTTTTCGAGAAGTATACATTTACGTGTATACATTGTATAATAAACACGTACATACATAATTGATTAAATTATGCGTTTATACGTGCAAACAATAGCATAAGATTAGGATTTTGGAAATCTTCATACCTAAAAGTTAAGGGTTTAAAACTCTCACAATCTCTATTTTCTTTTTTTTTTGCCATTTAATTAGCACCTAAGAAAAGAATTAGCATGGCTATCTAAAAAACCAACTATCATCGTATTTGAATTAAGTTAGCTATTTATATTTTAATTAATTTAAAGAAAATATTACCCAAACAACACACTAAAACAATTTATGTACAAAAATTCACGTAATATCTGATATATATGTTTAAGCATATTCTTATATATATACGTATGATAGGATTTTCTAATACTAATGCAAACGCATTACAAAATTGCAACATAAATAAAATAGTTTACACAGTAAATTTGTTCCACTTTGTCGATTTTATCACTTTCTTCATTAATTAATCCAAGTCTACGACTCAAATTAATTTCAAAATCAACGTAGATTAGAAAACGACTTATTCCATCTTCAATGTAATTGCTCCCCCATTACAAGACAACTATAGATGTACAATTTTATAAACGTCCCACACATATACGTGGATAAATCAGAAAAAGTATACAATCTAAAATCATTAAGCATTGCTGCATCGGAAATCAACTCTTGTCACAACAAATGATACATATGGTAAACAAAATAAATAAACAAAGGATTATATTTCGACAGTTCAATTTTTGTAAGCTAATGCATGGTCATAAGTAAAGTGTCACATCCAGAAAAATTATTTAGCTCACCAATCACTGCATGTCACTTATTCATGCGTGTTCTCCGAATTTCCTTTTAATTTTCTTATGTTCAAACTCATTTTGTTTTCGAACAAAACTCCAGTAATCAACTTATGTATTGATTTAAAGAATGATGTCAAAAACATTGATTAAAGAAATTTGTTTTCATTTGTTGCATTAGATGCGTCTTAAATCTCTGTGTCGACCGGTAAAAACCCAACATTCGTTGGACGCTATCAAGATTGACCTCTGAGGGTGCGGAAGCCATAGATCCCACGGTATGGTATGCTTTTTCGGTTTAGGAAATTTATTTTTTCTAGATAAGTACGTATTCCTATAGGAAAAAGAAAATCGGGGTTTGAGGCTGCTATAAATACAGGTCTAAGGATTTGTAAGACTATACATTCACATAATAATAAGAAACTCTAAACGGGTATTTGCCTCAATTCGTTTTGATTTTTTTTTTGCTTTCTTCCAAATTTATTTGCTTTTGTTCACGACATCATTACAAAAAGCTTCTCCTTAGTCGGACTCTGAATCTTATAAGTTATAACAGACAATCCAAGTTCAGTGTGTTCATATATAGTGAGAGAGATGCCCGAGTTTAAGTTCATGATCACTGCAATTCACATATTGCATCGCATATTATTAAACTAAAGATCAATTTCCCAGTTACTTTATAATTATAAAACAAAATTCTTCAATATAACATTATTCCGAAAGGTTTTTACTCTCCGATCGAATTATTGGAAAAAGTGGAGACTGGTGATCGATTCATGTAGGAGTAGTCTTATCAATTTCTGAAAGTAAACCCACACGATTCTCCTTTGAAAACAAATGTGTCACATGTCTTCATTTTTATGGACAAATTATTATTATTGGGTTTGCTTTATTCTATACTTGTTAAAATTCAAATGATTCCCCAATAATTCATTGAAAAATGAAACTTACCTTCACCATGAAGCTTGAAGATATGCCCTTTTTGCTGGATATTGATCACACATGTATTTTTCAATGTAAAAATAAAATAAAAATCTATATCAAATGATTTAACCAATCATTATTATTTGAACATCATATCATAGTAATTAGTTCATTTTAGATATGATGAAAAATGCCAAAATGATGCCAAAAGGAAAAGAGGGAAAAAGAACAAAACAAGTTGTGAATTTTATATTTATCGTTCTCTAAATCAGTCAAAACAATAAATCTTAATGAAGAAAACTTTGAACTTCGGCCATTGGAATACTAGATGATTTTTTTTAACACTGAACTTCGGTGATGAAGCAAATATGCCTCTGTTCGATCATAAATATAATGTCGTAGCCTTATTCTTTAGTGTTCATACTGTTCTTTACAGTCTGGTTCCATATGTGGCCTTGGCCCAGACATATAGTCAATAGGTCATTTATAAAATCTTAGTTTTATATTTATATAAATTTCCGAAAAATGTTAAAAATCTTTTTCTATACACAATTTCAATATCCAAGAAGAAAAACAGCTTCTACTAAATTTTGGTAATATTTAGAAGGGGCCAATAAAATGATGATTCACCATTTGTTGTGTGCAAGTAATTGCCTATCTTACCAAGGACACCAGCTACAAACAATAATTGGACTTCAATCTCCACGTGGATTAACGAAGCACCACAATGGAAAATTAAACACATCAGTTCCTTTATTTTCTATGTACGATTGGTATTTTGTTCATTAAACTACTAAATTTGGCCAGACTGATACAATATATATAGTTGTTAATTAAATACTAGATTTTAAATATATCTGAGCCAAATCTACAACAGATTGTCATATACCATTGTAGAATTTTTTTAATATGCTTTACCAAACAATAATCATCTTTATATCACTAATAATAGTAAGTTTTTTAGCATTACAACAAAAATAAACTTTAAAAAAAAATTGGAAACAATAAATATTTGCTAGTGAAATCAAAAGAATGATGTGAGTAATTCCCAAAATGCCCTGTCACGGTGAGGAGACGGCCTCAATGGCGCTACCCAATGGCCAGGCAGCTTCCACTGCGTGTTCTCCGTATTTCACCTTCTTCACTAATGTTATTGTCTGTGTTGGCTTCAACCCTATTTTTATTTTATGCCCAAAACACAAAATAGAAAATGAATTAGACACACATTATGATAATCATCATATCATGGTAGCAGTGGTAATGATGCATCATACAATCTTAATGTCTAACACTTCTCCACTCTTACATATGTGCTTTTAGTCATTTAGTCCTAGTCAGTATAACTGTATAACCTAAACCTCTACAAATAAGTTGTGACCGATAAGAAAAAAAAAAGTGAGATGCTTACCGAATCCATCAACGAGCAGAGTATGCTGGTAAACGAGATCCATGCACAAGTAAGGCAAATTATCTTCCTCCACACGTGGGAACTTTGATTTTCCCTCCTCCATTTTCATACTACAAGCTTTCTTTGCTGCTTTCTCAAAGTCTATTGGACGAACTGTAGCAACAGGTTGCTTCGGGTCAACGAACCCTGCCTGTGCGCATAACCAAGCCCATTGTCCCCGGAGTTTAACAAAGAAACACAAAGGTTGTTGTGTAAACATGTTTTAAAGAAAACTAAAGGTGTTCTTATTGTTGGTTTACCTCAGCAGCACGATCAAAGAAAAAAGAAGCAACGAACATATTCTTTTGGCCACCACCTCGACCACCATTCCATACTCCACCAAATGTGCATTTCATGTGTGTACACAGTGTATCATTCACTTTGAGTGCGTTGATTGTTAACCTCCGGCACTCATCAAGACTCGCGCCAGATTGCAACGCAGCCGCTTTAAGCTTTTCTCCTCCATACTTGTAAGTACCTACAGCGAATAAAATATGTCAGAGGAAGGATGTCGAAGATAATGGCAATAATGAAAACATGTGTCATACGGTGAGGATAAAATGTAAAGAAGTCTAGTTGGAAAGAATATTCTCTCACCATCATAGCCTGTCACAATGCAGGGGTTGTTTGAATCTTCAGAAACTTTCAAAATCTCTGCTCGGGCAGCCAGTAATCCGTAATGTAGGTAACTACAAACAAGAAGAGACAAATAGCATTTCACAATGAACATTTTTGAATATAACAAGTTGTGCGTTTGGCATGAAAGGAAGAAAAAAAATTGAAGAAACATTAAATAAAAGAAACCACAACAGCTGACCAACCTGTGAACATAGAGGAAATACTTCCGTCCCTTCAGATACATTTCTCTGACATAAGCATCCTCTCCTTCCAATGGTTTTGGTGCACTTGCAGCATCTTCCTCGGATATAGCATATGCCATTTGAACAGAACCCCCTCCAAGATCAACCACTCCAACCGTATCTGAGTATGGTTTTCCCAAGTTCCTCAACAAGTAGTTGATCGTTACCTGCAGAGTCGGAGCCAATTAAGACAAAATTTAACATTTACATAGTAGACTTCAAACTATTATTGTTGCCATAGTGAAAATTGAACACTTCTTGACTAATTTAGAAACTAGAAAGGATAACAGTTTTTGGAATGGGGGAAGATAAGACTAAAAAGCATAGACGCACACACATAATATATACAGCAACAAGACTTCAAGTAGGAACACAAACAAATGTGGGACAGCTTACCCACTGATATGAACCTTCCTGGGTTCCATCCAGCACAGTAACAGCATTCGCCTCAGTTTTCAGCATGCTTCTATCTCTCAAGAGTTCTTGAACCTTACAAACAAAATTATAATAACTTAAGAGCTAAGTCAGCAGCATACGAATGTGCATCAAAAATATCTAGGAATAAAATTACCGCTTGCAAAATGTTCTCAGACGCTTCATGACCCAGCGTCCTCAAACCTGCAGTTGCCTAACAGGATATAATGAAGAAAATAACATTTCAGATGATTCAAACAATAAACAACGACAGTATGATAACTACTCGCTGCCATACCCCAACTCTGACAGGTGTCTTAGGACGCAACTCGCGGGGAACAGAAGACTCCGCCTTGTCAAGAAGAGACACCAAAGAGTTTGCTGCTTGTCGGGGATCAGTAGGATACGCGCTCAAGCCTGGTTTTAGCTGAAAATAAAATCAGTCAATAGTTTAGCCCCAAAGTTCCAACAAGCACCACTAAAGTGAAGCATAAACAGTAAGTTCCAAGACACTGAAAATAATCAAATATAATGAGACAAAGGAATGTGATGCTAGTTATGCGTGTTCAAGCATCCTATTAGGATTCCAGAAACACACAGTTCATGCCATTATACATACACTGAGAGCAAAGTTATGTATAACTTTATTAATATAATTATTTATAGAAATATATTCTACATTTGGAGGACATAGAAATGTTGAAGAAATAGTTCGCTGCTTTATACGAGATTATTGATTAGGCGGGCGCTTAGATCCATTTTTTGCTCCTATAGAACAATGTATATTCAACCGTTAAGCATTGAGTATAGATGAAGAGAGGAACTGAACCTGTAGGAAGAGCTCGAGTTCATTCCCGAGAGGAACAAGATCCAAATTCTTATCGAAACAGTAAACATGTACACGGCTCCCAGAGCTTCCAGCGTCAAAAACCACGGCGTAGTTCTTCGGAGGCCTCGAGTTGGGGCCTCCCTTGCGGTTAAGCACCGTGTACTCTTCAACCACCGCGTCGGATGCCGATCTCCCAGGCATCAGCAGAAGAACGAGAGCGATCAGCACAACGGGAACCGATATCACTAGCAGGATACTTCGGTGGCGTTGGATCTTGTCGGCGAGAGGCTCGTGCCGTCCGATCCCGCGCTTAGCCGTCATTTTCTCTCCGTCAACGGTGAGGAGTCCCTGATGATATTCGGAGGTAGGAGGAGAAACGGTGGCGGTTCCGGACTCTAGTAGCTCAGTGTAGGAAGGCGAACGGTAGCGTATCTTACCGTTGCCGGTGGTCTGCGGCGGATCCTGCGACGGCTCCAGATCGAACGATGGCGATTCAAAAGCGGGGCTAGTATCGCCGAACTGATTGGAGAAAGGAAGAAAAGGTTCGATTTCAAGTTGTTGCTTTTCTAGATCTGTATTTGTATTTGAGCGACAGAAACAGACAAAAGACGTTATGGCCTTTTACGATCGCGGGAGAGCGTAAAAGTAAATCCCACAATCAGATCAGTACGGTGCAAAACCGTTAAAACTCTGATATTTTTACTGGGTGAGGTAAAAACAAAAACAACATGTATCATAATGTTCTTGTTGTTGACAAGAAGGATAATTCACAGATACCTATCCATGCTTGATCATCCATCAAGTTATTTCTACCTTCACCCATCCACAGAAACGTATCCATTCGACTATTGAAAACATGCAAATAATTTTGAAAGTTGTGTCTTTTCTCTTTATTCAAGAAGCATGTTGTCTTTATTTATTATTATATCCAGATCTAGATTAGTTTAAATATGTGTTGTAACCACAATTTACATGTTAAGGAATTAAGTTTCTCCCTCTTTATTTTACTTTCTTCACAACTCTTTCTCTCTCTTGTTCTTGAGCTGTTCATCCTGATTTCTTATTTTCTTATATGGTATTAGAGCTTCTAAGCTCCTAAAACACCTTTCTACTTCCGCAAATCTCTTTACTCTTTTCACTCTTTTCCTCACTTGGTTCAAAATGGAGCAACACAGCTACAGACCTATCAACATTCCAGTTGTTCTTAAAGGATTAAACTATCTACTCTGGTCAAGATTGACCAAGACAGCTCTTGGTGGAAGAGGTCTATGGGAGCACATCACTTCAAGTGAAGCACCAAGACAAACCACTCAAGGAGAAGATGGAAAGGAGATTGTAGTAATAGATAAAGGCAAATGGGGTCAGGAGGACCTTATGGTGTTGTCAGTTTTACAAAGCTCGCTTGACTCTTCTATTATGGAGGCATATTCTCACTGTGAAACCGCAAAGAAATTGTGGGATACCTTACACAAGGTGTATGGAAACACTTCAAACCTTACCAGAATTTTTGAAGTGAAGAAGGCAATCAACAACTTACAGCAAGAAGAGATGAACTTTACCAAGCACCTTGGGAAGTTCAGTCAACTGTGGTCTGAGCTTGAAATGCTAAGGCCAAGCACCACTGATCCAAACATCCTCAATGAAAGGCGTGAGCAAGACAAGGTCTTTGGGTTACTTCTCACACTCAATCCAACTTTCAATGATGTTATCAAACATATCCTGAGAGCTAAGGAGCTTCCAAGCATGGATGATGTTTGTTCCCAGCTACAAAAGGAACCTGGCTCAGATGGATTGTTTGGAGGAAAAGGAGAGCTGTCTATGGCAAGCAAAGCTGAGAAGGGGGAGACTGCTGCAACAAACAAAGTTGCGTACAAACAAGGAGGTGATAGGCGTGTGACTTGTGAACATTGCAAGAAACAAGGTCACTCTAAGAACAACTGTTGGATCCTTCATCCTCACCTCAGGCCACCTTCAACATCCAAGTTCAACCAAACTAGAGCTCATGAAGCTGTGCACAACCATGAGGCTGGAAAGGCTATGGTGTGTACTTCTCATTCTGTGATGACACATTCATCCGCAAGTCAGACATTGAAGCCCTTATCAAGGCTCTCAATGCAAACTCTGGTAACATCAGTGTCAATGCTCTAAACTCTATTCATAATGCATCTCACACTGCTATGTCTTTAATCATTGATTAAGGAGCTTCTCATCATATGATTAGGGATGCTAAACTGATTAGTGATGTTAAACCTGCTCTAGGGGGTGTAGTGATTGCAAATGGAAATAAAATACCCATTGAGGGAGTAGGAAATCTAAAACTATTTGATAAGGAGTCTCAACCTTTTTATATGCCTACTTTTACATCTAACTTATTATATGTTAAGAGAGCAACTAATGATCTGAATTGCAATGTTATTTTCAGTCCTAATGATGTTTACTTTCAGGATATTAAAACCATCAAGATGTTGGGAAAAGGTGTGAGCAAGGGAGAGCTTTATTTGCTTGAAGACACCAAATTTTCTGATTTATCTTGTGCTTTTAATTCTGCTTCTGTTTTAGCTAGTGATGTGTTATGGCATGCTAGACTAGGCCATCCTCATTCTCGTGCTTTAAGCTTGATGTTACCTAATTTGTCTTTCAAAAATGAAACTTGTGAGGCTTGTATTCTTGATTAACATTGCAAATCGGTTTTTCCTAAATCTATGACTATTTATGAAAAGTGTTTTGATCTAGTTAACTCTGATGTTTGGACATCACCTTGTGCATCTAGAGAAAACCATAAATATTTTGTGACATTCATAGATGAGAAATCAAAATATACGTGGCTCACTGATTCAAAGTAAAGATGGAGTTTTTGAAGCTTTTATTAACTTTCAGAACTATGTATCTAACCATTTCAATGCTAAGATCAAAATTTTCAGGTCTGATAATGGTGGGGAATACACCAGCCATATCTTCAAACAACACATAGCAAAACATGGAATTATCCATCAAACAAGTTGTCCATACACACCACAACAAAATGGAGTTGCTGAAAGGAAGAATCACCATCTTATGGAGGTTGCAAGAAGCATGATGTTCCATACTAATGTTCCAAAGAGGTTTTGGGGAGATGCTGTTGTATCAGCCTGCTATCTGATCAACAGAATTCCTAGCAAAGTCCTCCAAGATGTCTCTCCCTTTTAGGTATTAAACAAAATTAAACCTCTACTTGATCACTTGCGTGTGTTTGGGTGTTTGTGTTATGTCTTGACACCAGGAGAACAGAGAAACAAGCTGGAAGCCAAGAGTTTCAAAGGCATGTTCATAGGATATTCCCACATGCAGAAAGGGTACAAGTGCTACATACCTGAATCAAGAAGAGTTATAGTCTCAAGGGATGTTAAGTTTGTGGAATCAAAGAGATACTATGATGACAAAAGTTGGGAAAGCCTTCAGGATCTCTCACAAGGACCTTCAGATAGGGCAAACAACTTGAAAATCATTTTGGAAAGCCTAGGCATCAGCCAACCTCAAACCAGTGGGGTACCGAGCACTTCAACTATACCTTCAGTTGTTGATGAAGCTGCACCAGTTGTAGAAACAGTCCATCTTGACCATGAGGGGGGGGGGGAAATCAACCTAATTTACATGTTGTCCACGAGGAGGCTATCCACGAAGAAGCTATCCACGAAGAAGTTGTCCACGACGAAACTGTCCATGAAGAAACTGTCCACGAGGAAGCTATCCAAGAAGAAGCTATCCATGATTCAGCTGTCCATGATCAAGAAGGAATGCAACAAGAAGTTCAAACATTAAGGAGGAGTACAAGGATAAAGAAACCTTCTCAGTGGCTGAACACCAAAGTATACTTTAACAACAATGATGTTGCTCATCCTATCCAAGCGACCTGTTCTTTGGCAAGTTATCCTCAAGAGCATGTAGTCTTCATCAGCAATCTGGATCAAGAGTACATTCTAAAGACTTATGAAGAGGCAATGGAGCTAGATGAGTGGAGAGAGTCAGTTGGAAAATAAATCGGTGCCATGATCAAGAATGATACTTGGTATGAAACTGAGCTTCCCAAAGGAAAGAAAGCAGTAACAAGTCGCCTACTCTTCACCATTAAGTATCTAGCTAATGGGAAACCAGAGAGGAAGAAGACAAGGCTAGTTGCAAGAAGATACACTCAAGTCTATGGAGAAGACTATCTGGAAACTTTTGCACCAGTAGCTAAGCTCCACACCATAAGAATTCTACTCTCCTTAGCAGTCAATTTGGTGTGGTATTTATGGCAGATGGATGTCAAGAATGCTTTTCTTCAGGGAGAATTGGAGGATGAGGTTTATATGAGGCCACCTCCGGGTATGGAAGACTTTGTGAAACCAGGGAACGTCCTTAGATTGAAGAAGGCTATCTATGGATTGAAGCAATCACCAAGAGCTTGGTATCACAAGCTTAGTACAACTCTCAATGGAAGAGGGTTTGTAAAATCTGAAGCTGATCATACACTCTTCACCCTCACAAACAAGCAAGGAATTGTGGTGATTCTGATTTATGTAGATGATATTATCATCACAGGAAGTGACAAGGAATGTATCATCTCAACCAAAGCTTTTTTTAAGTCTACTTTTGATATTAAAGATTTGGGTGAGCTAAAGTACTTTCTAGGGATAAAAATATGCCGCTCTAAAGAGGGGCTTTTCTTATCTCAAAGAAAGTACACACTTGATCTTTTAAATGAGGCAGGAAAGCTTGGAGAAAGAATAGCTAAAACACCTCTTGAAGAAGGATACAAAGTCTTGCGTGAGGGGGAGATTGAAGATAAGCCATTTGGAGACTTCAGACTCTATAGGAGAATGGTTGGGAAGCTGATCTATCTAACCATTACAAGACCAGACATCTGCTTTGCTGTGAATCAAGTCAGTCAACATATGCAAGCACCTAAAGTTCATCATTGGAATATGGTGGAAAGGATCATGAGGTATCTGAGAGAAGCTCCGGGTAAAGGCGTATGGATGGGCTGCAACAAGAGCACAGAGATTGTGGGATATTGTGATGCAGATTGGTCTGGTGATAGAGTGGACAGGAGGTCTACAACAGGCTATTGCACTTTCATTGGAGGCAACTTGGTAACTTGGAAGAGTAAGAAGCAAAAAGTGGTTTCATGTTCAAGTGCTGAAGAAGAGTATAGAGCAATGAGGAAGCTCACTAGTGAACTTATTTGGATCAGAAACCTACTTAGAGATTTGGGCATAGAGACAACAACACCAATCACAATGCATTGTGATAATCAGGCGGCTATTCATATAGCATCAAACTCAGTATTTCATGAGAGGACAACGCACATTGAGGTGGATTGTCACAAGGTGAGACAAGCTGTGGAGCAACTAATCATATTGCCTTGTTACACAAGGAGTGAAGATCAACTTGCTGACATCTTCACCAAAGGAGCAAGCACCAAAGTTTGTGAGTCCATCCATCCAAGGTTAGGACTCATAGACTTGTCCAGATCATGATCCTCTTGGTCATGAATCGTCTACTCTTTTTCCTTAGTGCGTTTTTGTCCCACTGGGCTTTGCACACTAAGGTTTTAATGAGGGATGTGTTCATGACTTTCCAAGCTTGATCATTCCTTATGCTCAAGCTTGAGGGAGAATGTTGAGAAGAAGGATCATTCACAGATACCTATACATGCTTGATCATCCATCAAGTTATTTCTACTGTCACCCATCCACAAAAACGTATCCATTCGACCGTTGGAGACATGCAAATAACTTTAGAAGTTGTGTCTTCTCTCTTTATTCAAGAAGCATGTTGTCTGTATTTATTGTTATGTCCAGATCTAGATTAGTTTAAATATGTATAAGGAATTAAGTTTCTCCTTCTTTACTCTCTCTCTATTTTACTTTCTTCACAACTCTCTCTCTCTTGTTCTTGTTTTTGAGCTGTTCATCCTGATTTCTTATTTTCTTACACTTGTGATTTACACAACTTCAATTTTGGTTTTGACTATACTAAACACATCTTGCAGAAAAGTTCTGATGGTTAACATCTAAATTTCGAATCTCTAAAAAAATGATTTATGAATGATTATATAGACTAGTGTTGAAAATGTTCTTGATGATGTAAATAGATTCGTTAAACCTGAATATTCGTAAGGCATATAGAATTTCTGATAAAGTGGAGTAAAATTCAGTGTTCAGAAAAACTTTGATTCTTGGTTTTGACCAGTTAAGTTTTGGTTATGTGGCAAGAAAACCGGACGAGAGTGATCCCTTGAGAACAAAATAGAGGACATGAGTTTACAAAGTACAAATGACGACAAGGAGATCTGTACGACTACAACTCAAAAACACACAACAAGTATAGTATATATAATTCATGAAATTTTGAGTTATGTTCTTCCTATTTACTCAAGCTTTTTTCTGTTTTTTCTGGACCGGAAGTGGCGGCGGAAATAGACTCCGAAAGAGAATCGCAGACAAAATAGCTCCGGTGAAGGAGCTGAACCAATACACATAGAAATGGTTCCATGTGTTGTGAGACTTGTGTATATATGCCCACCCAAATGCCTGCATCCACGAGACAAGACTATCAAGATTCATAGTATGAAAAAATAAGTTCAACAATTATTGACTAGGATCAATAGTATAATGAACTTACAATGGCAGGATTCATGAATGGTCTAGTGAATGTAGATCCTGCAATGAACACTGAGACGGTAGCTATAGCGAGCAAGAATGTTTTAGCGAGCAGTTTACGAGGACCTCTAAGGATAATCAGCAAAACCAAAAATGTAACACAAAAACTTAGAATCACTTCTGAAATAGCTCCACTGTGTGCATCAACTCTGAATGAAGGACGCCCTCCAATCATAGTCTTATATTTTTCTGGTATCATCTCCATTATTGTTATCGCACCTGCTGCTGCACCAAGTGCCTGAAATCACAAATTATTTTTTTCCCCTTAAGATGATTTTGAAGACTGAGAAGTAAAGTTTGTAGAGCAGAAGGGTGTAAGGAATTAGAATCAAGAACGACTTGACATGATCTTTTCATATGTGGTTTTTGAGTTGTAATAAGGTTAAATAGTGGTCAGTAACGAAGTGGTGCAGAGGACATCAACGGAAGACATAGGAGAAGAATAGTGTTTATAAATGGAAGAAATCGGAAAAAGTGTTATTAAATATATATAGAAAAGCGCCAAAAAATATATTATAAAATAAATTTACATTCAAAATATATATATGTTGGAAAAAAACAAAATACGCCAGCAAGTTCCAGTCGAGAAAGAAAGTATGTAGTTAATAACGTTTCTAAGAAAAAGAAAATAACGTTTGCATCGTTGATATCTGTGTTATTCAACCACTTTTACAAATCACACGTGGAAAACACACGTTAAACCAACCAACGAAAGAAGATCCGTTTTCTGTTCATGCACTCAAATCTCAATATAGTGTTAATCAACACACTGATTGAACAATAAACAAATGTAATAAAAATAAATAAAAATGTGCAAGGATCATACTTTAACAGATGCTTATTCGAATACTCAGGAAAAGATGTCACAACTATCAATTAAACATTTTTTTTTTGGTTCGGTGTCAAAAGCTAGTAAGAACATAGGTGTATACCTGAGCCGGGGATCTAATAGCCAAGGAGAAGAGAGAATCTGTAGAAACGCCGGCGGTATAAAACGCGGCGTTTCCACAAGGGTTGAAGCTAGCGCCACCAAGAAAGTTTCCAATAACCGTGAAAACCGAGATAGAGAAGAAAACAACCACCGTCGTAATCAGCGGAGGTGCCCAAGTGATGCCATGAAACCCGGCTGCGGAAACAATCGCCGCCGTTTGTAACCCAAACGTCGCCGAGAGAATAACCCAGAAAAAGGTTATCACCATATCACCAAACGCAGACCTCACAGCATTCATCTTTCTACTTTGAGACGAACTAAGGATTATTCGGTTTACGTAGCGTTTTTGGTTTCTTGAAACGTATTTGCGTTTTCTTGTATATATAAATAAATAAAGAACGTTTGGGTTTTGAGAAGATTGTTATATTGTCTTCTTTTACCTTCTTGAAAAGGATATATATTACTAGTCCAATCAAAAATGATATTCTTTTTATATAAAAGGAAGATATGTTTGAGTGACTCACCTAACGCACGTAGCAGATAAGAGCTGGGCGTATTAGTGTTGGAATAATGGTTACCTGAATTTTCATAGATAGTAGAGAAATATATCTCCCAAACTGGTAGGACAGCTATTTGTGAGTTTTGTAAGAAAAAGAGTATGTAGAGTTTACTAACAGAATATTTTGCTTATATTTACCAGAGAGGGGTTTATCATATTCCAAAATGAGTTTGTATATAGAATTCATTACCTTGTATTATTTATTCTAATTAGTATTTACTTTTTTAACTCAGATTTTTAACTTAAAAATCCAAATTAATTAGCTGCAATACAGATTTGATAATCTAGAGGTTTAACCACTAAACCAATTCATCGTCGGTGACTTTTCAAGTTTGAACCCGATGCGTTCACTTGAACAAGGAGAAAACCTCCAAAATAATCTCCAACTTTAAAAAAAAAACCAAAAAAAAACTTGAACTTGAATTTGAGCAATTTAAATCACCAATTTTTTAATATTGGCCGATTTAATCTCACATTTATGTTGACTAGGTCATTTAAACTACTCTAAAGTCAACCGTTAATTATCTTTAACCTCCGTTAAATGTAATCCCATCGTTTGGTAAAATATTCTTCATCGAATCCCCAAATCGACCACACATCCTTCCACAGAAAACACAGACCGAAAAAGAATGTTGTGAAGAAGCTAGTTTATCCAGAACGAGCTGAGAAGTTTGATCGTTTCCTCATTGAGTCTTACGTAGATTATAACAAGATGATCAAGTGGTGTGTCCACGGACTCAAGAAAATACTGGTCGTCCTTCCGAAGAACTGAAGTGGGTGATTCGTGAGTTTAAAGAAGAGCTATTGTGTGTATTTCTTTGTTATTTATGGCCATGGTTTACGTTTTGGTGTTGAGACTTTGGGGCTTTGTGGCTTGATTGTAACTTTGTTTTAGCTATTATAACTTTGTCACTTTGCTTTGGCTTTATTTAATAAGACACTACCAGAAAACATCAAGGATTCTGAGGGAAAAAATCGTCGGAATTTCGTCGGAATATCGTTATTCCGACGCAATTCCAACGAAATACGTCGTCGGAAATAATTCCTCGGAATTTCTTTTTTCCTCTGAAATCCCTCGGAATTTTCCGACGGAATTCCGAGGAAATAAATTTCCGAGGAAATTCCGAGGATCCCTTGTTTGTCGGAAAAGTCCTCGGAATATACCGAGGTAGAACTTCGTCGGGATAATTCCTCGGAAGTTCATCGATCGATGCGTGTTTGGACATATATACATCGATCGATAGGAGTATACCGACGGACTTTTTCCTCGGTTTATTCCGAGGAACTGTTCCCTCGGTATATTCCGAGGGATCCGTTCCTCGGAATTTTCCGAGGGAGTTGTCCCTCGGAAAATTCCGAGGGAAATGTCCCTCGCTATATTTTTTAAAAAAAACGGATCGATCGATGCGTTTTTGTTCAAAAACGCATCGATCGATGTAGTGAAAAATATAATTAATTTCCTCGAAATGTAAAAAATATTAATTTTTTTGAAAAAATAAAATTTCTGAAATTTAAATTCGAAAATATGAAATTAAAAGTAAAATTGAAATCATACTAATTAATATTCAAAGTTTCACAAATAAAAATAAAACATTCCGAGATTGGGGAAAAAAAAACTACGGGTCTGGCACGTCCGGGAACACCTCGTTCGGGTACATCCTCTGCATCATCTCCATCATTTGCTGGTTCAGCCTCCTCTGTGCCTCATAGCCCGCCTGTTGAGCCGCCATCTGGGTCTCCAACAAAGATATTCGATCATCTTTGTCCTTCAACTGAGCCGTAAGTACTTCTGGATCAACAAAGGGCGGTGGTGCAGAAGAAGGAGGAACCGACCGGGTGCGACGACCCAAACCGAACAAACGTCCCTTCTTCTTTGGAACCGACTGAATAGAAAAAAGCCAAATTTAGAAATTTAAACCAAGAAATAAATGAATTGAACTTAAAAAAAAAAGAACTTACGGATTCAACGATT
The DNA here is from genome assembly GCF_020379485.1 of Brassica napus. Classification (NCBI taxonomy): domain Eukaryota; kingdom Viridiplantae; phylum Streptophyta; class Magnoliopsida; order Brassicales; family Brassicaceae; genus Brassica; species Brassica napus. The sequence continues at coordinate 55,956,115 of NC_063452.1, read as the reverse complement.
TCGTTGATTCGAAACCGGGACAAGTTGGTCGAAGCCGTCGAAGCGTCATCCTCGGTTTGAAGCTGAGACACTTCGTCTACCACCTGAGTTTGGACCAGGTCGACCACGTCCCTCACAAGACCGTCATCAATCTGGCCGGTCTTCTTGTTGGTATACGCCCTCCTCATTAGGGCGAGATCATCGACCGGCTCGCCATCATTTTCTTCCGCCTTGAAAAAAAACATAAAATTAAAGAAACATTAGAAATTAGAAGAAATGCACAATAAATTTAAATTCTGAAACTCAAATAATTGAAGAAAAAGCGGTTGAACTTACCATGCGATCTCCGAGAGTGGCAATAGATTGAGCACCCAAGTTATGCTTGTAGATGCCCTTCCCTTTACGGTCGCTCCTGCGGTTGGTGGAGTTGGTGGAAGAAGTTTCTTTCGTCTCCTCCTTATCCCAATGCGCACACAACTCCTTCCAGACCGTATCGTTCATCGACTTTGGGACCTTTTAATTAAAAAAAAAAGAAAAAGTTTAATAAATTAAAAAATAGTTTAATAAATTAAAAAATTGTTTAATAAATTAAATCGAACCTTATTGATTTCCCACTTCTTCTTCCACTCGTGGATCTGCTTCCCATAGTTGTCCATTACTTTATGGACGAAGTGGTGATAGATAAAGAGCGTCTCATCGGAATTCCAGTTGAACTCTTGCTGAAAAAAAAACACAATTAGTAGAAAATTTATATTAAAGATTAAAAATATAAGTAAAAAATTAGAATACTTACCGCAAACTGACGAAACCACAGAACCTGCTTGTCGGTTGGGAAGTGAGTGAAAGTCGGATGTCCACTGTCGAGGGCCGAGTACATCATACGGTTGATCCATGCGCTGATCCCGTTCCCGGATCGGTTGAACCTTATTAAAAGAACAAACGGTTAATAATGAATCCAAATTTAAAGAAAAAAAAATGTTTAATTACCATGTTTGACCCCGTCCATGTGGATACGGAGTGAGATACGGAAGATGGTCACGACCGGGCTGTTGAACCAACTCCGCAACCCTCATCACTCCCGGAGGACCCGGAGGAACAGGAGCGGATGCAGCAGCGGGAGCGAGAGGAGCATGAGCGGGTGCAGCAGAGGGAGATGTATGGTTGGAGCTGTGGGGCGAAGGGGAATCCTGAAAATGGCTGGAATCCCGAGACTGGCTCCCCGTACCACCACGACCACGACGCTGTCGAGGCCGGGTCTGATCATCATGAGACCTGTAAATTAAAAAAATATATTTAATAAATACAGAAATATATAAATTAATTTTTTTTATTAAAAAAAAATCCCAAATAATTTAATCACAGAAAAAGATTTATATATATTAAATTTTTTTAATAAATATATAAAAATAGTTCTAATAAACAAAAATAGTTTTAATAAATAAAAATTGTTTAATAATTAAAATGTTTTGTAAAATCCAAAAAATCGAATTTATATAGAAATTTTTTTTTGTAAAATCCAAAAAATCGAATTTATATAGAAAAATCGTTTTGTAAAATACAAAAATCGATTTTATATACAAAAATTGATTTTATAAATACAAAAAATAAAAAAATTATAAAAAAATTCTAAATCAATTCAACAAAACAAATTATTCAACCAAATCACAATTCTAAACCTATTATACAACCAAATCACAATCCTAACCAATCACCCTAACAAAAATCTATCAAAACTACACAAAAACCTAACAAATAGAACCTAAGAGAGTGGGATAGGGTCCTTACATGATTTGTGTAAGAGAAGAGGGAGATCGCCGGAGATATCGTCGGATTTCAGGGGGAAATCGCCGGAGAGAAAGAGAGGAGTCGCGCAGAGGAAGAAGAGAGAAATGGGGAAGAAGAAGGGGCTCGTGGTTATAAAACCTAGGGTCCGACGGACATTATCCGTCGGAATTCCGTCGGAATTCTAATTTCAATTTTCGCGAAATATTTGCCCGGTAAAATGAAAATATTCCGAGGAAATTCCGACAGATAGTAAAATATCCGTCGGAATTTCCTCGGAATATTCCGAGGAAATACCGAGGAACTAGTGTTTGGGGTTTCAAAACATCAATTTTTTTTGCCGTATTTCATTTCTTATACAATTGTAATGCATACCATTGAGGATTCTTTGTATACATGAGCATAAACCATGAAATAACAAATTTCAAAACTAATTGAAAGTATTCCCTTTACCGTTCGTTAAAAGGTATAAGTGTTTCTCTTATGTTGCGAGATTTCGTTCATACAATCGGAAAAGTGTTAATTATACGGTAAGGAACAAATTTTTGACTTCATAATGAACGTAAGACACTTAATAAGGGTTATATAGGTGTTATTCAAACGGCAAAACGTTGTTTTCGGTTTAAAAACCCTATTTCCTCGGAATTTCCTCGGATTATTCCGAGGGAACTCCGACGAAACCCTCTTCTTCCTCGAAATTTCCTCGGAATATTCCGAGGAAATTCCGACGAACTAGTGTTTGGGGTTTCAAAACGTAATTTTTTTAAAAAAAACGCATCGATCGATGCGTTTTTGAACAAAAACAAATCGATCGATTACTAAGATGGCCCGGGCCGTAAGATTGTGATCGATCGATGAGAGTATCCCATCGATCTATCGACAATCTGAATTGTTCCTCGGAATTTCCTCGGAAAATCTTGTATGTTTTTTTAAAAATGCATCGATCGATGCGTTATAGAACAAAAACGCATCGATCGATTACTAGGATGGACCGGGCCGTAAGATTGTGATCGATCGATGAGATTAACCCATCGATCTATCGACAATCTGAATTGTTCCTCGGAATTTCATCGGAAAATCTTGTATGTTTTTTTAAAAATGCATCGATCGATGCGTTATAGAACAAAAACGCATCGATCGATTACTAGGATTTACGGGGCCGTAAGATTGTGATCGATCGATGAGAGTAACCCATCGATCTATCGACAATCTGAATTGTTCCTCGGAATTTCGTCGGAAAATCTTGTATGTTTTTTTAAAAATGCATCGATCGATGCGTTATAGAACACAAACGCATCGATCGATTACTAGGATGGACCGGGCCGTAAGATTGTGATCGATCGATGAGAGTATCCCATCGATCGATCGACAATCTGAATTGTTCCTCGGAATTTCCTCGGAAAATCTTGTATGTTTTTTTAAAAACGCATCGATCGATGCGTTATAGAACAAAAACGCATCGATCGATTACCAAGATGGCCCGGGCCGTAAGAATGTGATCGATCGATGCGTTATAGAAACAAAACGCATCGATCGATGCGTGTTCGGAAAACAGAATTATAAGGCAAAACCCGACCTTTTTTGGATCTAAACCTTAGAACTCTCATCCCCTCCGATTTCCCCTATAATTCGCCCCCCCCCTTTCTCTCTCTATAATCATCCGATTTGAACAATTTTGGGCTCTATTCCACTTGATTTTTCGAGCTCTACCTGATTCCTACACTCGTCTTCACCCTAAGACAGGTATACTCCGCGAATCTCCACATTCTGAAATCGTGTTCTTGAGCAATTTTTTGGGTTTTGTGAATTTCTTATTTCCGTGTTGATTCCTTGATCAAATATGCATGAAACAGATGTTTAAACATGGAATAGAACACAATTGTCTGTGATCAACGAGTTTGGAACATGATTTGAGATGATTTAGGGATAGAGAATTTTTTTCAATTTCGTTTTTTTTTATCACAACTCGATTTTGCTTTTCATTTTCATGTTCAGCTTTGCCTTCTTAATTGATTATAACCATGTTGAGAGCAATGATTCTATTTTGTAGAGAATGAAGCGCACGAAAACATCAGCAAAGAAAAACACACAAGAAGCGGGTTCGTCACAGCTGGAGAAGCAAAGGCCAAAGAAGTGGGATAAGTCTGATACCACCCACTACAACAACATGAAGAAGGTAGCCGTTCCGGCTACACAACTAGCATGTCCTGAGACGATGACAATATTGGGAATCAAAGCAGACATTGAAGGACTGTTCCAGAACATGGGTCTAGGCCAACTATGCAACCTCAAGGAACCCACTTATCCGGAGTTGGTACGCCAGTTCATAGCATCCGCATACGTCACCCGTCCCGATGATAGCCATCAGGAAGGTTTTCTGGCATTCGTAGTGCAGAAAGTATACTATGAGGTATCTTTCACAGACCTCTGCGGACTATTTGGATTGAGTGCGGGGGAGAGGACATATGGTCTTTATTGGACTTCAGAGCTGTTGAACTTCTGGGAAACGATTGGCACAGGGGTTTATAGATCTTCTCAGGCAAAGGAGTCACTTATCCGGAGCCCAGTACTGAGATATGCGACACGCCTCATTGGCTCATTGCTATACGGGACAACCACAGCCGCATCAGTCACGCAATGGGAGTTGTGCCTCCTGTACCAAGGTGTGAGGCATTTGCTACCGGCATTTGGAAACTCTACATTCCCACCTGCTACTGCCTTCAACATGGGAGCGGTGCTGGCCGCAAACTTAGCAGGATACAAGGGGAAAGTAACCAAATCCAAGAGCAATGCATGTGGATTTGGTGCAGTGATTACTCGGATCCTTAGACATGTGGGTGTAGACTGTGAGAACCACCAGGTAGCACTGGACAGATCGAACAACATTGCTTGGAACTACCTGGATGTCATTTCTCTAGTAAGTAAGGAGTTCATAGCTGGTCCCCACTCGAGGATCGATCGGGATGGTCCTTACGTCTACGTATTCCAGGACCGAGCGAAGAAAACACTCTACTGCCACCTGCCTCAGATCGGCCTGACTGCTCTACTTTCAGAGGCTGCAGTTGAGTTTCTACCCCCTGCTACCGCACTAGTAGACAAGCCATCCTTCTTCACGCCAAAATATCAGACCAAAGGCAAGGGCGTGGTTGATGAAGAAGGACAAGATGAGGCTGCACAAGCCATTCCAGATGATTCACAACCCCATCAGCTACTCCCATCAGACTCCAGCCAGTACAAGCTGCAAGAGCTTCCACCGAACGCCACTTCGCGCCAGCAACAACATTGGAGAGATCAGAGCATAAAGACAAACAACGACATGCTACACAAGATCTGGGCTGCCATTTCACGTATCAGGCCGTGTCGTTGCCAAAAGGATGATGTAGTTCATCGGGACAACTCTCCATCCAGCTCTGGTTCGGGTTCGAGTGGTACACACAGGGTAAGAAAGAGGTCCAAGAGACCCAACGATGCAGGAACATCTGGAGCAGGAGACGAGGAGTAGGAGCTATCACCGGCTATTTTATTTTCTTTTCTATTCTAACGTTTTATGGTCTTATTTTCTGTTAATTTTGAACTGAGTTTTTTTTTAGGTTTCTTAATTATGAGTTCGTATTTCTTTTACATGGTTTCTTTGTTTTATTTGGTTGTGTTTTGTGTAGCTTTTAATTCGTATTCAGCTTTGCCTTGCTAGATAAACCAAATAACTATTATCCGAGGAAAGAGGTTATATCAAGTGTTCCTCGGAATTTCCTCGGTATTTCTTAAAAAAAAAAAAAATAAGTTCAATGGTAGTCTGTTTCCGAGTCATCATCACCAGATGAATCTGAATCTGGATCTTGGTGAAACTCTCCAATTACTGGTTCATCCTCTACGTGAACGACGGCTTCCTCTCCAAAGTCGGTTAAATCGACTACAAGGCCAACTCCAGCTAAATCTTCTGCTGCACTACAGTTGCCGGATGTGCTTGGTTGTAGTGGGTCTTCCAGCTCAGAACTTCCCTGAACTCGGCCTCTCGGGTTGAGTCTTGTAACAGTAACCCATGGATCATCTCTGTTCCTTACCCGGGGGTACTTGATATAACAAACCTGTAACATTTAGAAAAATTATAAATTAATACACATGATGATGAATCATTCTGAATAATTAACATTTAATTACCTGATCGGCCTGGGAAGCAAGAATGAAAGGATCATAATATTGCAGCTTTCGCCTCGAATTTACTGATGTAACACCAAATGCATCTGTTCTCACACCTCGATCTGGGGTGTTGTCGTGCCAATCACAATAGAAAACAGTACAGCGCAATCCAACCATGCCCAAATACTTGATTTCCAAAATCTCATGTATGTGTCCGTAGTATACATCATCTCCTGATGCAGAACAAACGCCAGCATCATAAGTCGTACTCGAACGTCTCCTCTTCTGAGTTGTGAATGCATATCCTCGAGTACAAAATCTCGGATATGACTTCACAACAAAGTTTGGTCCAACGACCATCTCACGTATCCAATCGTCAAATGTTTCACCTCTGGCCAAACCAGCAGACACCTATTAATAGCACATATATATATATTATATCAATAAATGTGAATTAGTATAAATATGTGATAAAATATATTTTAATTTGTTTAAAGCACTCACATAAGTAAACATCCATCCAGTAAATTCTCTCTGCTTCATTTCTTCTAGTTCGTCCTCTGTGGCGTATCTATACTCGAACCGCTTTTCTGCCATGAAAATCCTGTATATGATGACAATAATGTAATTAATTAAGATTTAAATTTCAACTTGTTAAAATAAAAATTTGTAAGCTCATTTATTTACCTCTCATATTGAAGAACGTCTTCGCAGTTGGTGAGCAAATATGTTTGCAAATGACTGCGCTCCTGCTCAGTAAGTCGACGGTCCTTTGGTTTTCCGCTAAGTCGTCCAACGTCTGTGAAAATGTCTGGAACCGTAACATGATATGTTGCCCGTTCGCCTCTATCATCATGCCGAGCAGGTCTTCTGTTTTTGGTCTGAACTTCTGCTGGAAAGTAGTACTCGGCAAAGTTTGAAGTTTCTTCATTGATCATCTGTGCGACTATAGAACCTTCCACCCTACTTAAATTTTTCACCATCTTCTTCAAATGGAACATATACCGCTCATACAGATACATCCATCTATACTGCACAGGACCACCAAGTTCCAATTCTCTTGCCAGGTGAATAACAAGATGCTCCATAACATCAAAAAATGAGGGAGGAAATATCTTCTCAAGGTTGCACTGAATCACGGCTATGTTAGTCTTCAAATTTTCAATACCTTCAAGAGTCACTGATCTCGTGCATAAATCGCGGAAGAAACCACTTATCCCTGCAATTGCTTCATGAACATTTCGTGGTAATATTTCCTTGAAGGCGAACGGAAGGAGGCGCTGCATCATTACATGGCAATCGTGGCTTTTCAAGCCAGTAAACTTTCCTTCCTTTCTGTCGATACAGTTACGCAAATTTGATGCGTAACCGTCTGGAAATTCCACATCGTTTGAAATCCAATCAAAGAACGCATCTTTTCCCGCTGCATCAAGTCGGTATATGGGAAAAGGAGCCCTACCATTCTCATCAACATGAAGTTCTGAACGAGCACATATATCGACTAAATCCAGTCTTGACTTCAAATTATCCTTTGTTTTACCTTGAACATTAAGGATCGTGTTCATGAGATTGTCAAAAAAGTTCTTCTCAATATGCATGACATCTAAATTATGCCTTAGCAGATGATCCTCCCAGTATGGCAGATCCCAGAAAATACTTTTTTTGTGCCAGTTATGTAGTTCTCCAACAGCATCTACCGGAAAACGCTCATGTCCACCGACTTCTGGCGTCCTTTCTGCACCAAAATCTCTTAGTTGTATCTTCAAATCTTTCCCACAAATTTCCGGAGGTGGACTGTCAAACACCCTCTTGTTCTTCGTAAACAAATTCCTACTCCTACGATATGGATGATCAGGTGGTAGGAATCTCCTGTGACAGTCAAACCAACACGTTTTCCTTCCGTGCTTTAGTTGGAAAGCATCAGTGTTATCTTGACAATATGGACATGATAGCCTTCCATGCGTTGTCCATCCAGACAACATACCATATGCTGGAAAATCACTTATTGTCCACATTAGTACTGCCCGCATTTGAAAGTTTTCTTTACACGAAACATCGTATGTTTCAGCACCTTGAGCCCATAGTTGTTGCAACTCATATATTAGTGGCTGAAGAAACACATCAAGTGATCTCTTAGGATGCTCTGGTCCGGGAACGAGAATCGAGAGAAACAAAAACTCTCGTCGCAAGCACAAGTTTGGGGGGAGGTTGTATGGTGTAAGAATGACGGGCCATAGAGAATACTGTCTTCCACTCTTGCCAAACGGACTGAAACCATCAGTACATAATCCAAGGTAGACATTTCTTCTCTCATACGCAAAGTCGGGATACTTTGATTGGAAATGCTTCCACGCTTTTGCATCTGAAGGATGTCTGATCTCACCATCTGTTGAGTGCTCCGCATGCCATCTCATTGGTTGCGCTGTGCGTTCAGACAGATACAACCTCTGCAACCTTTCCGTCAAAGGTAAATACCACATCCTTTTATATGGCACTGGAACTCTTCCAATTGTATCTTTATAACGAGGCTTTCCACAAAATTTGCATGTAACCCGCTGTTCATCCACCCTCCAATAAATCATGCAGTTGTCGCTGCATACATCTATTACCTGATACGATAAACCAAGACCAGCTACGAGTTTCTGAACCTCGTAGTATGAACCAGGAGCTACATTATCCTCGGGTAGAATACCTTTTACAAAATCAGCAATCGCATCCACACAGTCTTCAGCCAAATTATAATCTGTTTTAATGCCCATCAATCTTGTAGCAGATGATAAAGCTGAATGACCATCTCTGCAACCTTCGTACAATGGTTGCTTTCCAGCATCCAACATATCATAAAATCTCCTAGCTTCTGCATTGGGTAAATCTTCCCCTCTAAAATGATCATTTACCATCTGCTCAGTACCTACACCATAATCTACATCCGTTCTAATTGGTTCTTCTAATCTAACCGCTGGCTGAGGTTCACTAGTACTACCATGTTCATAATCAGTTTCCCCATGATGATACCAAATTTTGTAACTTCGTGTAAACCCACTCAAATATAGATGAGTCCAAACATCCCACTCTTTAATAACCTTTCTATTTTTACAATTAGAGCAAGGACATCTTAACATACCTGTTTTTGCTTCCGGTTGTCGGTGAACTAACCCCATGAATTCAGTTATACCTCGTTGGTATTCTTCCGTAAGCAATCTCGTGTTCGGATCCAAATGAGGTCGATCGATCCAAGAACGAAAATAATTTGAAGAAGACATATTTTTTATGAATCAAATTCGTGTGTAAATAGAGTAAGAGGGAGGATGAAGATATGAAGTGAATGAAGAGGAAGAGGAGTGCTTGTATTTATAGTTTAAATCCTGCCGACATACCGAGGAAATTCCGACGGAATTCCGACGGACAAAACTAGTTCGTCAGAATTTCCTCGGAATTTTGTAAAATCCCCCAACGGCTCTCCAACGGCTATAATATTTCCTCGGAATTCATCGGTTTTTTCCGAGGAACAGAGTTTTCCTCGGAATTTCCTCGGAATATTCCGACGGACTGTAGTTTCCTCGGAATCCCGTCGGTATATTCCGAGGAAATTCCGAGGAAACCCAATTTTGTGTTTCCTCGGAATTTCCTCGGAAATTCCTCGATATATTCCGAGGATTTCATTTTCCGTCGGAATGTCCGTCAGAATATCGTTGTTTTCTTGTAGTGAGAGAAGAATGCAGTTGAGTTGCTAAAAGGTGCTTGTGGGAAATCACTTGCTTCTTTCCCTCAAGATTGTTTTTGTTTTTGCTTTAGGTTCAAGACTTTTAGGACACTGCAGCGATTTGAATGGTTGTCTGTGTTGCAGGCTGTTTTTACTCAATTGCGTTAGGTGGGCTTAGGAGCTTTGAGAACCCTAAGAATAAGATCAATGTCATTCCTGCTTAAGAATAAATTTGGGGAGCCACATTCAAGCTGATTGATTGATTCTTTAAGAACATATTATATCTAGTTTCATTTTTTCAGTAACATTTTGAAGACTCATAACACAAACAATGGTGGTTGAAACAGGTGGAAGGAGCAGCAGTTCTTGTAGATTGAGAATGAGAAAGAATCAAAATCAATCTCTCTTAATCTTGAAACTCTAACAGTAAGAAAGAAATAATGATTTAAAGAAAACAAGAAGCTGTTCTATGAGTTCTTTAAAGCTATATCTATGGTTGGTGATGACGTGTTAGTGTTGTGTCTCTCTTTTGTCTTCTGTTTCTTTGTACAGTCCGTGTATGTTTGTTCTGGTGTTTTTAGCATCTTCGTCCCAATAAATTTAACTTATCTTTATTTCATAATCACAAGAATTATTGAGAAGAACAGTACTGAGACAAAAGTCATTAACACTTAAACGAAAACTTGTCTTTCAATTCAATTTCTTGACTCACAAGAAACAACTATTGTTTCAAATAAGATAAAACCGACGCTGGTTTAGTTAAAGTTATGTAGTTTAATCTTAACAGATGTTAAATGTATATTAACAGTTGGGTATTACTAAGTTAAAATGACTGGGTCAACATAAAGACAAGATTAAAATGACCAATATTTAAAAGTTGAAGATTTAAATTACTCATATACAAGTTCAAGTTTTTTTGGGCTTTTTTTTTAAAGTTTGAGTTTTTTTAAAGTTGAAGATTTAAATTACTCATATACAAGTTCACTTGAACTCTAATTTCTCACTAAATAGTGTAGATAATTTGTGATAAATTGATTACATAATAGTTTTTTGGTGGGCTAAAATGTTGGTTGCATTAAATTAAAAAGGAGGAAGAGTTACCATTGTCATTATTCTATGGGGATACCCTAGCAAATAACCCACACAGAGAACCCAAAATGATGGTGCCAGCCCATAAGATAGTAACCCAGTAACAGCCCAATCGGCGTGGAACATGAATTAAAAAGGAAAATTAAAAAGGAGCAAGAGTTGCTCAAACGTCTAAAGGAAAACAATACAGTCCATCACTACAAGTCTACAAGTAGGGGTTCCGGAATATTCGGATTTTCGGATATTTCGGTATAAAGGTATAGAGGTATAGAATCTGTTCGGGTATTTTTATATTTCGGGTCGAGTTCGGGTTCAGATATTTAGATTTTAAAGAAAAAAAATAAAGCTTAAACAATGAAGAAATACACTAATTTTCAAAATAGATTAAATATTAATAGGTTTGAAGATAAAATTTTTAAAATAGAAATACACTAGTTTAGTGATGTTAGGAGTTTTCAAGGCTTCTAATCAAATGTTGTAGTATAAAAGATTGTCGAACCAATCCTAGGTGATTCCAAAGCAAAGGGAATGCAAGTTCATGCTTAACCTAAGTGCAATCCGGTTTTAAAGATGGTATGAACTAAGAACTAATAAGTTAATGCAATAAAATAATGATCTTTTTTTCTCAATATGAAGAAAGAGGACTCATGGGGCTAGGCATTTGATCTTGGGTGATGTAGATCCAATCTAAGGGTGGCAAGCTATCAATCAAACACTTTCCTTATGCCTAGACACTAAGTTAAACAAACTCTATCTCTAGATGAATGTTCTTTTGGTAAAGCAACTCAAGCATCTAATCTCTTAGGTTGAATGTTACTAAAGCAAACATGGAGAACAAGTCTAATAGCAATTTTAACTCCTTTAACAACTAATCTATTAAGTAAAGTAAGGTAAAAGCATTGAAGAGTTGGTTAAGGCATTTCGTCATACACCTTGTGGGCAGAAAATGCCTAGAGATCTATTTTAGTATGATCAAGACTAAAATAGCATTGAGAACCCTCAACAAGCATGGAAACAAGTAGATCTAACACTAAACACCCTAGATCTTCTCTAATCACCCTTAATCACCCTAGCCCATGAATCCAAGATTAGTCTACTCACTAATAGACATGAATAACCCCAAAACCATGGATGATTCAAGGTTAAACATGATTAAAGAGCAAGATAATCTCACAAACACAAAGAATATAGATGGAAAATGATTCAAGATCCAAATTCTCTTTAAAGAGGTTTATGTGTTCTTAGAGAGAAAAGAAGATTCTCCCAACTTTGGGATCTAAAAAGTATTTATATGGCTTCTAAAACCCTAGTGGGCTCAATCAACAAATCTGAAAAATCCCATTAAAACATAGAAATCCGACTAAGCGGGAAATGCCGAGCGGGTACGTGACGTCGCTGCCATACCCCGCTCCAGCTTCGATTATATTTTTGGATTTTAGCGCGCGACTCCCGTGCCCCACTGCGTCTCCCCGCGCTGAATCGTCGTCTGAATCTTTAAGTCGTGGCGCAACATCCAGACCCCGCTGCGCTCGCCCGCTCCAGATCATCCTCGTATCGCGACGAAATGCCGAGCGGGTTGATGATGTCGCTGCGAGAGGTCGCTCCAGGTTAGAGCGGATTGCTCACCTCGCTCCAGTAGGTCGCTCCAGCTCCTCTACTCGCCCAATGATCATTTTCTACTTCTTTTTGAATCACAATGCTCCCAAACATCTCCAATCACTCCATAGCACTCTCCAACACCTAATAAGAACAATGCATGCAATATGGATTCTAAAGATGCCTAATTTCCTAATCTATATGATCAAAATGTACAAGATATGAAGGCTAAAAACATGTAAATATGCAAGATATCAACTCCCCCACACTAGTCCTTTAGTTGTTCTCAAGTAAACTTTTCAAAACACAAGGAGGAGAGATACAAAGATGGGAGCTTAGCCAAAAGAAACACTCAATGCACTCAACTTGACATCTTAAAGAAACATAGCAAATAGCATGAACACACTCTCGTATTATACTCTACCTTCTCTAGGCCTATAAATAATCTTATGTCTCTACACAAGATGCAATGCTTTTCAACCAACATGCTCTCTCCACCAACCCTCACATTGATTCACACACACACACAAAGTACATTCTCACAGATGGGCACATGATCTCAATCATTTGGCTAGGTGATCAAATGGTCTAATATGGATGAAGATGAGGGTTCAATACAATCATTTTAAGGTGGCAATCACTCAATAATCAAGGAGCTTGATCATTATGCAAAATTTATCTAAGACTAGGAGCAATTCATGCATACATGGATCCATCCTCATCATTCTACCCCATTCCTAAGTGATTACAAATTCTACACCCTTTTCATTCATCCCATAACCCAAAATGAAAAACACTCACATCACTCGCCCAATGAACAACATTCTTTTCTTAAGACTCAACCACTAAGGACCTCTTATTCACTTTTCACATATCTAAGCTCTAACACTTTTTATTATCTCTTCCCCACTATCTTATTGAATCTTTCTTTTTATTTTCTTTTATTTTTTTTTCTTTTCTTTTTCTTCTTTTTTTTATAGAGGGGGAATGTCTCAAACAATACAATCAAGAGCTTTTTTATCTTTCTATTCTAGGTCCCTATGGCTTTTCTTTCTCATGACAATCTTTTGTTCATCAATCTCAACTTTATCACTTCCCAAACCCAAGATATAACCCTTTAAGGAACAAAGACCCCACTCACCATCCTAGAAGCTATCTCAAATGATTACCCTATGCTAGCAAGAGATGAGAACAAATCCATGTCGCTCTCAATACTCTCAAGATTTTGCACATGACAAACTATCAAAAGATGCCTCACTCATGCAAATCAATGTAAGCTTCAAAGAATGGCTAGGGTTCAAGGGTAAGGAAGTGCCATTTGGGTTAACAAAGAGTGGCACAATGGGGAAAGATAACCCAAATGTGTATGAGACCCATGATCAAGTACGCAAATGCCCATATACAAGAGAGATTAAGTTCAGTCAAGTCTAAGTTCAGGTTGGAGCTGGTTTCAAGAACAATGCCAATATCAAGCAAGCAAACAAGTTTCAAGAAGTGTTTTCAAGGCTCAAAGCATGCAAGCCTTTCAAAAGATGCTTAAACTACTTGATATGTTTAACTAGGGTGTCAAATTCAGTGCAAACAAGTGTTCTATACAAGGCAATATCAATCAGCTGCTCCATATGCAAGTGAATGCATCCTATATGCTCTAGACTCAATTTTAAGAATGCAAGTGATGCAACTACATGATTCAAACATTTCAAATTTTTTTGGGTTTTTCTATGCATATATGTATGTACAATGCAATGCATGAGACTCAAAATCATCAAAGCAAACATGATCAAATACTTGGTACCTCCCCCCACACTTAAATCACACAGTCTCTGTGTGAGTAAGGGAGAGATACCCAAAGGAAAGCAATATGCAAAGATAAACTGGTATGTACAAGATTAAGGTGAAAGAGTACCTCTGATGGAGTGTTGGAAAAGGCAGTGGTGTCTAGGGAGCAATGTCTGGCCGCTTTTCTCCTCAGCCCAAGGGTCTTAAAAACGAAGATCCTACTGATATGTACAGGGATAGCCATGGAACTTCCTCTCAAGTGAGCTTGTTTTAAGTCTCTAGCTTGATTTTCCTTCTTTTGGATAGTGAGAAGGAGGGTCATTCCCACCTTCAAGAGTGATGGTGAGGACGTGGGAGAGAAGCTCTTGAAGCTTGATTGGATCATTTTGGAGCTGAGGAGTGATGATGGCCCTTGCACTTGAGAATGGCTTAGACATTCCCTTGCACTTGATTTTGTACTCAATGGCTCCATCCTTAAGCTTCATTGGGTGGAGAGTGAGAGTGTGAGGAGTCTTATCAAGAGGTGGAGGATGAGGTTCTTTCACAATCTTCTTCTTGTCATGAGCAGCCTTTGTGGCTCTACTCACCTCTTCCTTTTTAGCACTTTCCAAGTGCTCACCACACAGCTCTTTAGAGGACTCTCCAGCAAGAACTTCTTTCTCAATACCAACCCCTTCAGCCTTGGTCTTCTCAATGGAGGATGCTCCACAAGTGATTGTTCCACAATACTCAGCATTCATTTTTGGGGATTGTAGTGGATAAGAGACATCTTTGTTCACATTTAGGAGTGTGACCTTCTTGTTGGCAAAGTCTATGCAAGCTCCCACTGTTGTGAGGAATGGAGTGCCAAGGATCAATGGGACTCTCTTCTCAGTTGCCATCTTCAGAACAGTGAGCTCTATAGGAATGGTGCATGCTCCAATCTTCAAAGGGAAGTCCTTGATGAGACCAATATGA
This sequence comes from Brassica napus, assembly GCF_020379485.1. Classification (NCBI taxonomy): domain Eukaryota; kingdom Viridiplantae; phylum Streptophyta; class Magnoliopsida; order Brassicales; family Brassicaceae; genus Brassica; species Brassica napus. The sequence continues at coordinate 55,941,093 of NC_063452.1, read as the reverse complement.
GTTGTAGAAGAGGAATCTCCAAACTGTAGGGAAGATGTGTTTGGCTCCATGCTCTCAATTCATATACTCTTCATCATCTCCATTGAGATCACATTCACACTTGCACCAGAATCAACAAGAGCATCATCAAAAGTGAGCTTACCAAGATAGCAAGGCAAGGTGAACATCCCTTGAGACTCAAGCATAGGGAGGGACTTTGGAGGAATTGGTGGATCAATATTCAAAATGGAGATGTCCAAAAGCTCGGCCACTTCCGCTTGGTGGTCTAGAATGTCGTTGATGAGCATCATCTGGACATGAGCTTCACGCATATCCGAGATTTCTGGAAGCCTGGCCCCAACATCACTAAGATCTTTCCTGAACTTGGATAGCACCTTCTTCTGAGCATTGGTGAGAACTCTTTGGGGGAAATGGAGCTTATCATAGGGTGATAGCTCAACCTCAGTGGCTTCCTCTAGCCTAACCTCTTTCAGCTTGTTGTCAGCTTTCTTCTCAACTTGTTTCTCAGCCTTGTGCTCAGCTCTTTGCAGATTCGTTGCTTCAACCTTCCTGGCAGCGTCTTTCACAACCTGTGCTTCAGCTGTGGCCACAACAAATCTCTCAACTTCTCCAAACTCAGTTCCAAATACCAGTCTTTCAATCTCATCTTCCTCTTTCTCATGATCACTCAGCTCAATCTCTGAAGAAATAGTGGAGAAGACAACATTGCAAGACTCCTTGGGGTTCTTTTCTGGTTTCCCTGGTAGAGACCCCATTGGCTGCTTGGAGGATGAAGGCATATAAGCAACTTGACTCTCCAAAGCCTTGAAGTGAGAGGCAAGTTGTAAGAACTTGTTGTTGAGGTCAGAGTAGTTCTCATCAATCTTTGTGTGGATGTTCTTGAACTCAAAAACCATTGTCTTCTCATTTCTGGCCTGAAATTCCAAGAGTTTCTTGAACATGGAGTCCACACTTGAATCTGGAGCTTGATCTTGGGAAGAGCTTCCTTGAGTCTGAGGAAGCTGGTTGCCTTGGTTGGTGAAACCTTGAGGATAATTCTGCTTGGCTTGGTAACCTCCTTGTTGGTTGTTGTAGAGTGGCCTTTGCTGGTAGTTGTTTTGGTACTGAAAGTTTGGATCTTTCTTGTACCATGTGCCATTAGCATTGATGAAGCACAACTCCTCTTGGCCTTCTAAAACATCAACCTCATTGATCACTGGAGGTGCCTCTTGTTTCTGGTCACCAACAAAGTTCATCTTCTCCTGCTTAGCCTTTTCTGCAAGAAGTAGATCTAACTTGGCTTGGAGAGACTTCAGCTCTTTCCTGGTGTGCTGATCATCACCTATGTTGCTTCTATCATACTCCTCACTGTAGACTGAGTCACTTTTAGCCATGTTCTCCACCAGCTCTTCTGCATCCTCTTCAGTTCTACCCAAGAAGAAACCATTGCTGGTTGTGTCTAATCTGCTTCTGAACTCTGGAAGAGCACCTCTGTAGAAGGTACTGAGCAAACTCTCCTTGGTGAAGCCATGATGTAGACATTGAGACCAATAGCCCTTGAACCTCTCCCAAGCTTCACTAAAGCTCTCTAGGTTCTTTTGCTGAAAGCTAGAGATCTCATTCCTGATCTTGGCCGTCCTTGAGATAGAGAAGAACTTCTCTAGGAATGCCCTCTTGCACTCATTCCAAGTTATGATAGAGTCACTTGGAAGAGTCTTCTCCCATTGGTGTGCTTTGTCTCCCAAAGAAAAGGGGAACAACTTGAGCTTGAAGGCATCTTCAGAAACACCATTGGTCTTGGACAAGCCACAATACTTATCAAACTTGTCCAAGTGATCAAATGGATCTTCAGCAGCAAGACCATGATACTTGTTGTTCTCTATGGTGTTGAGCAGCTCTGACTTGATCTCAAAGTTGTTGTTCTCCACAGCTGCTGCTCTGATTCCCAACCTATGACCATGAATGTGAGGTTGATCATAGGCTCCAATAGCTCTAGCTTGGCGCTGTGGATGTTGTGGCCTAAGGTTTGCAGCTCCTTGGGCCACTCCATCATGAGGATGATTCTGATTGTGCTCCATTTCAAACCCCAATCTCTGAAAGTGAGCTTGTTGCTCTTCTTCTCTTCTCTTTATTGCTATCTCCCTCTCAAGTGCAACTATGTTTTCAACTCTTGGAACTAGGCTTGATGAACCTCTTCTCCTCAAGTTCATACACCTGAAATGCAAAGGGAGATGAAGAAGGAGAATCAGTAACAAAATAAAAGAAAAATGACTTAGTCTCAAGCAAGTGACTAAATCTCAATGTCACAATCAACCTAGAACTTGGCAATGGCGCCAATTTGATGTTAGGAGTTTTCAAGGCTCTTAATCAAATGTTGTAGTATAAAAGATTGTCGAACCAATCCTAGGTGATTCTAAAGCAAAGGGAATGCAAGTTCATGCTTAAGCTAAGTGCAATCCGGTTTTAAAGATGGTATGAACAAAGAACTAATAAGCTAATGCAATAAAGTAATGATCTTTCTTTCTCAATATGAATCAAGAGGACTCATGGGGCTAGGCATTTGATCTTGGGTGATGTAGATCCAATCTAAGGGTGACAAGCTATCAATCAAACACTTTCCTTATGCCTAGACACTAAGCTAAACAAACTCTATCTCTAGATGAATGTTCTTTTGGTAAAACAACTCAAGCATCTAATCTCTTAGGTTGAATGTTACTAAAGCAAACATGGAAAACAAGTCTAATAGCAATCTTAACTCCTTTAGCAACTAATAGGTAAAGTAAACTAAAAGCATTGAAGAGTTGGTTAAGACATTTCATCATACACCTTGTGGGCAGGAAATGCCTAGAGATCTATTTTAGTATGATCAAAACTAAAATAGCATTGAGAACCCTCAACAAGCATGTAAACAAGTAGATCTAACACTAAACACCCTAGATCTTCTCTAATCACCCTTAATCACCCTAGTCCATGAATCCAAGATTAGTCTACTCACTAATAGACATGAATAACCCTAAAACCATGGATGATTCAAGGTTAAACATGATTAGATAGCAAGATAATTCCACAAACACAAAGAATATAGATGGAAAATGATTCAAGATCCAAATTCTCTTTAAAGAGGTTTATGTGTTCTTAGAGAGAAAAGAAGATTCTCTCAATTTTGAGATCTAAAATGTATTTATATGGCTTCTAAAACCCTAGTGGGCTCAGTCAACAAATCTGAGAAAGCCCATTAAAACATAGAAATCCGACTAAGTGGGAAATGCCGAGCGGGTACGTGACGTCGCTGCCATACCCCGCTCCAGCTTTGATTGTATTTTTGGATTTTAGCGCGCGACTCCCGTGCCCCGCTGCGTCTCCCCGCGCTGAATCGTCGTCTGAATCTTCAAGTCGTGGCGCAACGTCCAGACCCCGCTGCGCTCGCCCGCTCCAGATCATCCTCGTATCACGACGAAATGCCGAGCGGGTTGATGATGTCGCTGCGAGAGGTCGCTCCAGGTTAGAGCGGGTTGCTCACCTCGCTCCAGTAGGTCGCTCCAGCTCCTCTGCTCGCCCAATGATCATTTTCTACTTCTTTTTGAATCACAATGCTCCCAAACATCTCCAATCACTCTATAGCATTCTCCAATATCTAATAAAGACAATGCATGCAATATGGACTCTAAAGATGCCTAATTCCTAATCTATATGATCAAAATGTACAAGATATGAAGGCTAAAAACATGTGAATATGCAAGATATCATTTAGTTGTTATTTTTTAAAAATTTGATGAAACTTTTGTTAATATACAAACAAAAATATGATATGTATTTTAAGTGAGTAGCAAATGATTTTGTCCATAATTATATGTATATTATTTGATTTTGAGCCATGTACAACATCAATATAAATATTTTGAATAAAATTAGAAAAGTAAACTAGAAATATAGAGTCAAGTATTCATATGTTCGGTTATCTTCGGATATTACACGGTCGGGTTCGGATATCAAGTATTCATATCTTCGCGTTTTTCGGGTGGGATACGGATATCGGGTAAAATGCCCACCCCTATCTACAAGGGTGAACCAAGTGTTGAAGAATCGAGCGATCGATTCATTTGTTGATCGCCACAATTCGTAACTTGCCAAAGATTACGATTGAGTATGACCAGCCAGGTAAATATACGTCTTTTGATCCATACTATCTTATGTCACACAGTGGGTCTATTCTCCGTTACTTGATTATAGATAGCGCTTGATCTGAAAGCGTGCTTCTCAACTCCATCATTTATCCAGCATTGGCGCCAGTAATTAACATATAACATTATTACCGCTTGACCGTTAACGTAACTTTCATTTAATTCTCCTTCCTTTTCTAAGTTTTCTTTTACGGTTTTGGACTTAATAGAGTTAAGGAGTAACACATGAGACATTTTTTACAGTATACATTTGAAGAATACTGGTATGTATATATTGCATAACTCCTTTCATAGTTGCCTCATCAGACACGCTCTTGGAACCCAAAGAAAGAAAGAAAAAAATGGTAAAGAAAAGACAAGGACGAAGAGCGAGCATTTTGCTGCTTACTCATATAAAGACTAATTTTCTTGAACCCAAAGATTGGTTTTAGTTTGTGAACCAGACTCGTGTCTCCTGTAAAGACACTGAGAAACAGACGAAGAATGATTGAACATATGGAGAATAGTAACTGAAAGTATCATTCATCGCGTAAATCATTTAACAAAAAGTCGAAAACATAAAAACCAAATGTACCAAAATTTAGTGCTTGTGTTAGATTATAAATACGCTTGCGGATTTCATTATTTTATTTTTGTAGAACATTTTAGTATTATAGAATTATATTTTCTTAAAAAATTAGTCAAGTAGTAGCTTCACTTTTGTTATGAATGTATAGAGAAAGAAAACCATATTGAACCGACAGATAAATGCACACAACTGACAAAATTATTTGGTGGAGTATGGCAGCCAAAATAAAGGTTTTGACTTTTATAATGTGAACTTTGACTGCTGCAAATCTCCCAAAAGACGCCCAAACTTCTCCACCGTCATCGTCAAGCTTAAGCCAACCAACCACATATTTTATTATATTTTGACACATCAACATCTTTTTTATCATCAAAAAGCTACCATCTTTTTTTTTTCTACCATCTTTCTAAAAACAAATTTAACAACAAAAAACTACTTTTTCCAAGTGTAACGCCATATTCAGATTTGGATTTGGTAACTGAAACCATCTCCATAAGTTTGTTCAATTAACGAAGCTCTAATTAGTAGTTTAGACCTTTTTTTTTGTAAAGCTTGCGTTTTATTTGACCAAAACATAAATGTTACTACAGTATAAATATACTCGGTCAATAGCTAGTTTAAGTTTTGGAAGAAAACAATAGCTAAGATAACTAAATAATTGGTTGTCTAGTGGTGAAAAGTCTATCTAAGTGACTAGTCTTCAACCCCTTTTGTTTTTTACTGCAGTTTTCACAATGGTTGCTCATTATATGGACTGTACATAACATGAGTAACATGGCAACTATACCTTGTTTTTTAAAATAATCCTGAAAATAACTATAAGGGTTTATTTTGGGACTTATTTGTGGAATAACCATAAAAAATAAGAAAATTAGTTTTTTAATAGGAAGGTAGAAAGAGCTAGGAAGAGAAAAGAGGAAAGGGAATGGAATTGTGGTTATTTAGTGAATTGTAATTTTTGTTGTTGGTCATTTGGCCTAATTTCTCTTTATTTTGTTCTCCACAATAGCTCTTATTTTTTGAAAAATTTGATCAGCGAAAATAGACAAGGGAATTAAGTCGGTTTGTATTTTCTAATTTTCACATTGGGAAAGTAGCAATTTAGTCAACGACAATCTAAAGTCAAGCCTTGTTTATTTCTGACCGCATAACACTCCACGAGGCCGTGCTGCAACTCAACGTCTGGTTTCAGTTTGGAGTCTTTGGACCAATATATAATGTTTCCAATTTTTGAAATTTACATCTCTGTAAAATTAAATGGGGAATTACAAGGAATTCAAGGACTCATACCAATTTCAGTGTTTTATTTAGGGATGAATATTTATCAGTCGCACTCAAATGGAAAACGTAACTGTTTTCACTCATTAATAGGCTCATTGATTGAACATAATGAAAAGCTACAAACTGATGATAATAAATAGAGAATCATCAAACTGCGACGTATTCATATCAGCTAGAAATAATTAAACATTATATCCATCATACAAATTCAGGAATTCCATGTGAATAGAGGGCCGACAATATCATAGTCAATCATCATCACAATAGTAAGAAACATAATGGCAATAGTTGGATACGTATTCATATGACATTAGAGTATGATGAAATGCTAATTGATTTTTTACATTTAATGAAAGTGGACATCTTTGTCAACAAAGGAGGTTAGGTTTTTGAAATGGACTGTAACGTAAAATAAATGTGTCACTGACGAAAACTTAACTAAAAGCTGTAGACCCTCTCCATATTTTCCTTACCTTTATATATCTATTTTATCCTAATATGTTTATTTATATTTTAACAACTTTTTCAAAAATAAATATGTAAAAGTCTTTGTGTAGATTGAATTTGTATAGTACAGTGATCTTAAAGATTGAACTGAAAGTAGTAAAACTATAATAACATCGATATTTTGGAAACGTAAACACTTTAATTTAAGATCTATCCAATTGATTTTTCCAATCAAACAAACTTAGAAGGGACTCTACCCTTCACTAATATTTTATTCAAATAAAATCTTAATAAAGATGCTAATGTAAACTTTGTCTCTCACGCTCTCTTTCATAGTTGACTGTTGATTAATAAGAAAAGGACAATTTATTTTCTTTGCCTAGATACCCCACTCTTGCTATAAAAAGACAGTAGCCTTTCTGGAGAAGAGCCTTTCTTATTTTGTGTGTTAGTGCTTGGAGAGAGAGATAGAAACAGAAAGAAATCGTCATGGCTCATGTAAGTGATCCTTCTTCAATCTTCCATCCTTGTGTTCTTTCTGTCGTCGTTTCTTAACATCCTTAAAGTTTGTTCTCTTTTTCTGTTTGCAAATGGTGTATATTTTCGTCAAGATTCATCTTTATACCTGCCTAATACTGTTTCTTCCTCACGTAAAACATTGTCTCTCTCTCTGTAACTTATAGTGTCCACAGATATACGCTAAGTGCCAAACCTGGTCACGTGTTTGGTTCTTGAATCATTATTTCTTGTGGGTTCTTGATTCTTGAATCTTAAATCGATCCCTTGATTCTTGAGTCCTGAATGTATGATTGGGGTTCTTGAGTACCCTTGATTATTATTTATATACTAATTAGAGCATTATATATATTTATGTACTAATAAATAATTAACTGGGTGAAACAAATGGGGGACACAGGGGAGATATGATAATAATTATAGGAAGAAAAGCGGCCAGATTCCTAGATTTGGAGATTGGGAGGACGCAAATGAGATGCCAATAACACAATACTTCGAGAATGCAAGACAAGCTGGTCTGCTTCGTCACCACCATAACTTCACTACTTCTTCTTCTTCCACAGCTACTTCATCATCTTCTTCTTCTTCTGCAGAAGCCTTGAAGCTTGCTTCTCACCATCCCCGTCCACGTCACCTCCATCATTCAAGACAGGTTCATTAAATTAATCACTGTTTTAATTATTCTTAATTATCTCGATAAATGTAATCATCTTAAAGTATAACGCGTTGTTTGTGGTAATGACTTGCCGTAGACGGCGGGGACGAAGGAAAAGAGGGGACCACAAAGGCGCGTGCGTGACGTCAGTTCACAGACAGACAAGTATTATGTAGACGTCACCGGAGTGAAACACGACGTGGCTCCGGCTTCGAGGCCACCTAAGCCCGTTGATGAGGATCTCTACAAGATTCCTCCTGAGCTTATCTATTCTTCAAGAAGGGTAAGGCTTAATAGATCCGCATCTCTCACACATATCTTTTAAGAAAATAATCATATTTATAAAATATTATATTTGCTAAGTTGTTTATTTAATAAGAATTTTAGTTTTCTTTATTGTTTTAAATATAAATTTTGTATTGCAGAAGAGAAGGTCTGGCTTTTTAGCATGTTTGGTTCCATGTGCATCTTGAACTAAAAAAGGAAGAATGAAGACAAGGAGAAGTAAAAGTAGGATCATGAATTAAATAATGTAATTTGTATTTTCTTATTTAATTTGATTTAATATACATATATGATATGTTATATATATGTGGCTTGGCAGAAAAAGAGAGAGCATACTCATGGTTTATAGAAAAAGAGGAACAAAGTAATAGCGTAGTTGTCCTTTTGCTCTTGATAAGGGATTATTGATCGGTTTCGTAGTGTGCTCTTGTTACATCGATCTCTACTTTATAAAGTTTTCTCTAGTCGTCACGTCGGTTCTCAACATTCTTTTTGTGTGTGTTTTCCTTTTAAGAGATTTACTGAAAAGTTATATTTTGCATGTTGAATAGCGTTCTATTTGAGTTTACTTCTATTGTTTGCTTAAGTCTCGTTTATATTTGAAACAAGATTTGGTCACTGACAAAAACGGGAGAAATGCAGGAACAATGACCAAACAATCAAGTGAATCAAGTGATATATAATTTTAACAGAAGGAAGAAAGTTGAGATAATCTTAAGTGATATTGGTAATATGTTAATACTATATGGTACAAGCTAATTCGTTTTTGAGTATTCCAACATGGAAACAGTGCTGATAATTAAGAAATTCATGTTTTCAATGCTGCATCCAATAAAAATGGATCCATATTCGATGTAATACTCCATCCGTTCCCGAAAGTAAGATGTTTTAGATTTTTTATTTGTTCCACAAAGATAAATTTTCCATATGTTTAAGGTATTTTTTTTATATTTTTAAGAAACATTAAATGAAATATTTGAATTGATTAAATTTTATTGGTGAAAAATTATTGGAAAGTGTATAATAAAATAAAAGAAAAATTAAATTATAAATATTTATTGAATTCTTAATAATCGTGAACACTTTAGAAAATTTTAGTTTCGGGAAAAAGGAGTATGATGTATTCGAATACGATGATAGAATTTTACTTTAAATTATACTGACACATAACTAGGTGTCAATTCTTGGGCTTTAAGTTAGGAAAAAAACGTCCAAAAACAGACTAGTAACATAATGCATCAACCCATTATAATGAAAGTAAACAAAAGTCATTGGCAGATGGCCTAACCAACGCCACTATAAACGTTGTCCATGGAGTCAAATATCACTCATGCCACTTTTGAATTTTGATTCTCCCGTGACCCATTTATATATGAGCATATCCTGTTACTTAATTTGTATATCCAACAGAGCCTGATTCATGTTATGATCAGGCAATGTATATTAGGACAAAAAAAGGAAAAAAGGTCATAAAAAGATAATTGACCATTTTTATACCTCTTTTTTTTGTTTTTTGTCAACAGACCATTTTTTATACCTCATTTATCAGAAAAAGTCGTAATGTTGGCGCATTTAGATATAGACTAACAAATCATAGTTGGCCTCCCATCGTACATCGTTTTCTGGATATCTGATTACACACGGAATAATATACGGTGGATAAGACTCATAGTCATAGTCATTCGAGAGCGTGGTTTTGCTAAAAAGTCTACACATTGTTTTCGATTCTCCATGTTACATCATTACTTTTTGTATAGGAGTCTTCTCTAATTTGTTCTTTTTCCAATTTTAGCCCCACATTAAGTCATTTATTTACCACCGACACCCACAATAAATACATTAACTAGTTAACCCCACCATAATCACTTTTTAACAAGTAATCAGTTATCCTTTGAAACAAAGAAAAAGTAATCAAATTATCTTAATGCTTTTTACATGTTATCCTTTTGTTGCTTTCGGTTCATTGGAGTCCACTCGATTAATGCAGTCAGCTAAATATAGGAGACTATGACCGGCCATATTAGCCGCCCCTTACCGTAACATCCCTAAACTACCCGTTCATATGGCATGTATTTACGGTAATGCCACTAGATCTGTTTGGATTCCATTCATTGAAAATAACAGAGCGTTACTTACAACCCCTGCTTTTGTAATCTTTCTAAACCCTCAAGGTCCTCAATTTACGACCGTGCTACTAACCGGAAACTATATTATATACAACTTTTTTTTCAGGCACTTTTTACTTCTCAGAGAAAACTATATTATATACACCTTTTTTCTAGCTTCGATCAATTTTGTATGTACTAATAGTAAGTTTGCAAAACTATATCTTCTGTATCAACAAGACCTTTCCTTCATCCCCTCTGCGGCGCTTTACCGGTACCGTGTCTCTTAAGCCACTTCAAAATTGCTTCCGCTTTTCTCACTGCACGATCTGATCCTTGCTTCGCAAGCTTTGTAAACGTCCCGTATTGATTCTCCTCTTCGCTCAGCACTTTCAGCCTTCCACTCCTGTCTCTGTTTCTGTCACACATGTTAAAGACGATCACCACAGCGTTCTCGTGAGTCACTGGACAACTCGGTTTCCTCAAGATACTCAACAGATCACTGATAAACCCTAGATCATTCATTTCTTTAACCCCACGGTTGTGCGTAGAAAGCAACGCCAAGAGAGCTAACAACTCAGCCACATTGCTTCCTTCTTTGATCTTATTGGTCAGAACGGGAATCAAACCGGATGAAACAGCTTTTTCTCTGTTCTCCGATACACTACAGATGTTGAAAACCGCAGAGGCGGCCTCGGTGGTGAATAAACCCCCTTCTCCGATTAAACCTATAAGAGCCTTGAGCGTTTCAGAGTTACCGATGATGAGCCTATTAGACTCAATGGCTGAAAGTGACAGTAAAGTCGCTGCAGAGTTTCTTCGAGTCTCAGATGTCCCCTGCTTTAAAGACTTTGTAAGCAGTGGAATCACTAAAGGGTTTTCAGCAATTATTCTTTTATTCTTTTCAACGATGGAGAGGTTGAACAGGGTTGTGATAAGATTCTCCTGAAGCTCAAGATTCAAGTCAACAGCAGAGAGAGGAGTGAGCAACCGTTTGATCGAATCAGGGAGTTCAGAGACAAGGAAGGCTCGGACATTGGCGAATCTCTTGGTCTGTCTGCGAAGCTCTTCCGCAGCTTGTGCCTGATCTGCAACAGAGGAGGGAGAGGAAATCCTCTGAAGCAATGAGTCTATTCCATCAGTGAAGAGCTCAGTAACTATCTCTTCAGATGATTTTGGCCGCTCAAATTTGTTAACTAGACACCATTGTGTAATCAACTCATCTACCAAAAGGTTCGGTGTCAAGGATACATGAGAGAGGACTTGGTTGCTTATGGGACATGTTCGTTCACGCTTCAGCCACTCTTTGATATATCTTTTCTCATAAGTCTGAAATGGAAAACAACAGAGCAACAATTAGCACAAACACCAGAATCTTTGTATTTGTATAACCAAAGATGAACACATTTGTATACATAACAATTCATATTGTTATATGATCACACAAAACACTATACGCATACAAACACAATCATGGAGTTTCTTGGCAATGTTAAAGAAGGGGGTGCAGTGCATGCATATGTAAAGTTATATACTTGAAAATAGAAAAAAAATAGTAAAATTAACTTCAAAAGAAAGTGGAAGAACTTCAAACCCGCCCAGAAGCTATGATGACGGGTTCGATCATGATCTTCTTGGAGAGTGTACATTTAAACTCTCTCGGCACATCCACCTTTTCCGGCGACGGAGGAGAAAGGATATCAGTCCCCGGTTCAACTTCTCTCAGACAGTTGATGATTCTATTCGCTTCGTCAATTGCTTTCATCAAGACTCCAGTCTCACCGTGATCTTTGCTTTCTCCTCCGTAAGATAAAATCTCAGTCAGTATCTTCTTAAACTCCCGCTTCAGAGTAACGGCGTCTGCCGCCGTCGTCGTCGTCGAATCCGTCATGTCTGCCGGAGAATTGAGTCTCGAATTTAGAAGAAGTAAAAAGACCTAGAAACTCAAGAATTGGGGAAGTTTCTGTTTGAAGTAGAGATGGAGAGAGAGAAGCAAAGAAGAAAACGATCTTTTTATCAGTTAGCTTTTTCAGTTATGTGTTTGTTTGTTTTGTTTTTTGTTCTTTTTTTCTTATTAATCCCTTTTTGTTTTCATTACGTACGCCACTTGTCTATATCGCCTGCCACTTCATGCATATTTTAGGTAATTAAATTACATTTAGATTCTTGTGGTGGTTTAGAAAAAAGATCCAGATTTTGCCATTAACTATTTCTTTTGGTTAAAGCAAATTCTTCAATGTATCACATAGAGATCAAAATTTCCAAAATATCACATTTAAAAAAAAATATTATAAAATAATACTAAAAATTTCTTGAAATAGCATTCATTTGACAAAAAAATACTAAATTACTCTTAACTTATAAACCTTTATTTCACCCACCTCGCTTAAATACTGAACTCTAAAATCTAACAGAAAATTCTTAATCAAAAGTATTATATACAAATCCTCTTTACTATTTTTTGGATAAAATGTTGTTCTAGTGCTATTATATATAATTTTTCTTAGACAAAGTATGCTATGGTGAATTAATAATTCTTTGGGTATACAATTCACAGTATTCGCCAAAATTCCACCACCTCTACAGTTTTTATCAAAAAAAGAGAACCGATGACTACAGGTTCGCTCATGATCGCATAAGAGAGCGTACATTTAAACTCTTTCGGCACTTTTGGGGCTGACGAAGCCGGAGAAGACGAAGTAGTAGGAGCAGATTCCGGTTTCTTTGATTCAACTTCCCTCATAGAGTTCAGGATTCTAATGGCCTGTCAATCGTTTTCAAGGCTCCCAAACTTCCGTCAGCCTCACCCCGATCTTTGCTTACTCCTCCGTCGTCAAGAATCTCCGTCACTGTCTTCTTTTATTCCAGCCTCAGTGCATCGGCGTTTAATGCTGCTGCATCCGCCGTCGGTTCCGCCATTTCAACCGGAGGATTCTCGAAAAACGCGGGAATATACACGTACAACCCAAGAAACACGAGAATTAGGGAAAACAAGGAAGAAAAGCAATTGAGTTTATTATTATGAGAAATTAGGATAGATATACACTTCCAATGCCAATATTAAGAAGGGATAATTTGCTTAAAAACAAAGAAAAATAAGGAAACTAGTGGAATGCCAATAACAGTAAGGCCATGTTCGTTTGCTCACCCATGTGATCCATCTGGGTGAAGATGCAAATGGATGTTCGTTTTGTGCATTATAATGCTACATCCAGATGTATCACCCAGTTGAATTTTTAAAAACTCATTTCAAATTGTCACTCAAATGAAGGTGAGTCTTGATGGTGCATCTGGATGCAGATGCATCTATTTCAGTTCAAAATGATTAATGACAAAAATGACTTTTTAAAATCAAAATATTATTTTCAAACTGTAAATTCTATTTTTTTGCATATACATTTTTCCGCTATAACCAAAAAATACATTTTCTCGCAAAAACTGAAAAACACACATTCCCGCTAAAACCGCAAGATGCTTTTTTTCGCAAAAAAAAAACATAAAACGCACATTTCCATAAAAACACATTTTTCGGTCAAACAAGTAAAATCGCACTTTTCGACCAAAACCGAAAAAACGCATTTTCCCGTCAAAACCGAAAAAACGCATTTTCCCGCCAAACCCCAAAAAACGCTTTTTCCCGCCAAAACCCAAAAAATGCATATTCCCGCCAAAACTCCAAAAAGCATTTTCCGGCCAAAACCGCAAAAAGCATTTTCTCGCCAAAACCGGAAAACAGAATTTTCACACCAAAACCGGAAAACAAAATTTTCCGCCAAAACCGGAAAACGTAATTTTCTCGCCAAAACCGGAAAACACAATTTTACCGCCAAAACCGAAAAACAGAATTTTCCCGCCAAAACTTAAAAACACAATTTTCCCGCCAAAAACAGAAAACAGAATTTTCTCGCCAAAACCGAAAAACAGATTTTTCCCGCCAAAACCGGAAAAACACATTTTCTCGCCAAAACCAAAAAAATACATTTTCCCGCCAAAACCGAAAAATGCATTTTCCCGCCAAAACCAGAAAAACACAATTTTCCCGCCAAAATCGAAAAACGCATTTTCCCGCCAAAACCAGAAAAACAAAATTTTCCCGCCAAAACCGGAAAACACAATTTTTCCGCCAAAACCGGAAAACACAATTTTTCCGCCAAAACCGGAAAACACAATTTTTCTGCCAAAACCGGAAAACAGAATTTTTCCGCCAAAACCGGGAAAATGCATTTTTCCGCCAAAAACAGAAAAACACAATTTCCAGCCAAAACCGGAAAACACAATTTTCCCACCAAAATCGCGAAAAAGGTTTTCCTGCCAAAATCACGAAAAAAAACTTTCCCGTCAAAATCGTGAAAAAAAAATTTCTCGTCGAAAACACTTTTCCCGCCAAAACCGCAAAAATACACTTTTCCCGTCCAAACCGCAAAAACGTATTTTTTCGCCAAACCCATAAAAACGTATTTTCCGTCGAAACCACGAAAATACACTTTTTTTTGCCAAAAACACATTTTTCTTCAAAAACCGCAAAAATATTTTCCGCCAAAACGGTAAAAATGTTATTTTTCCACCGAAACGTAAAAAATTATATTTTAGTCATTTTATTAACAAGTCCACCTGGATGCAGATGGAACTTAAAAAATGAAAAACAAACTGACATAGTTGCATTCAGATGATTCATCTGGATGCATAGACGAAATGAAGAAACGAACAACACCCAGATGGAGCATCTAGATAAGACATTTAAATGGACCATTTGGATGCATCTTCCAGATGTACAAACGAACATGGCCTAAAACTAAACCTGTTGTACGTAAAGTAGATGCGGAATGACGACGGTGCCCCTGCGTATTAGACGTAACACCTATTTACCTGTTGAGCTTGGTACAGCTAATAGCTGTCAGAAAATTTTAAAAACTATTAAAAAGATTAGATAAATATTTGGTTCAGATTTTTTGGTGTGCTCGCGTAAAGGTGACAATGCAAGAAAAGATTTTGCTTCCTCTATTTACTAGCAATATTTTTATATTCACTTATATTTGTTAATAGACTTTTGCAAGGATTTTGATTTTTTATTTTGTTCTCTCGCCGTAATCATTATCTTATATCTTGATCTTTTTCTGATGCTTCTTTATTCTACTGATAAATCCACAGAAAACCAAAGAAAATTTTGTCAAGTATCATATGATCTTTACCACACATACATAATCGCTCAATCACATCAGACCAATCCCCACGACAATCTCAAACAAGATCATGTGTACTCTCTCTTGAAGTTCATCATCTTTAGTTTTTTTGCATCTGAAAATTTTTCGGATCACTCAGACAATCAAGACTAGCATCTCATCTCACCTCACCTCCAGAACCATAGAATTTCAATTGAAGTCAGAAATTGGATCTCATTACCCTCACATAGATGGATATAACAATATGATAGTTAGCTAGCTAACAAAATTTATTCATGGCTAAAAAAAAATATTATACAAGCAATCGTTTGTTTAGCCGGGTAAATGTCTTAAAAAATCAAAGTGGTGCAAAATGTGTTTAGATAATTTTGAACACATATGTGTGCACAAAATATGATATAACATAAGTATCAAATAAGTCTGGCCAGCTAACAAATATATGTTTTCGTCTATTAATTTTCTTAGCGATCTACTAAATTTTCCTTGATGTAAACAATATAAAAAATACAAAATACGAAATTATGTATGCTTGCTAACTCAACTATTTTCCCGTCTAATATATTTTCAAACTAGTAAACTTTTTTATACAATTCTAAAGAAGCAATCAAGTAAAGTATCTTTTCGTCCTAAAAGGAGTGCGAGAGTGAAACTTCTGATAGGTTGGGAAGACTTTAACTATTAACCACATTTTAATCCATAATCCGTTTATGAAATATTATTAACCGGCCAACAACGTTATGAATCGTGTCTAGTATATTACATAACCACCTAATATTGAAGGAATATCCATCTCCGTACATGATGTTTCACTACAAGAAAACAGCGACATACCGAAGGAAAAAATCGTCGGTATGTCGTCGGAATAACGTTATTCCGACGACATACCGACGAAACAAGTCCTCGGAAATAACTCCTCGGAAATTCATTTTTTCTCGGAAATCCCTCGGATATTTCCGACGGAATTCCAAGGAAATGAATTTTTGAGGAAACTCCGAGGACCACCAGTTCGTTGGAAAGGTCCTCGGAATATACCGAGGGAGAACTTCCTCAGGATATTTCGATGGACTTTCCGATGGTCCAATCCTCGGAAGTTCCGACGAAATATTTCTCGGAATTTTCATCGGGAATTTCCGAGGAACAGAGCCCTCGGAAAATTCCGAGGAATGAGTCCCTCGGTATATTCCGAGGAAGGAGTCCCTCGGTATATTCCGAGGAAATGTTCGTCGGAAATTTCCGAGGGTTCATTTCCTCGGAATTTCAAAAAAAATTATTTTTTTTTTTTAAAATAAAATTTTTGAAGTTTAAATTCGAAAATATAAAATTAAAATTAAAATTGAAAACATATTAGATAATATTCAAAGTTGTACAAATAAAAATTAAAACATTCCGAGTTTTTGAAAAAAAAAAACTACGGGTCTTGCACGTTCGGGAACACCTCGTTCGGGTACATCCTCTGCATCATCTCCATCATTTGCTGGTTCAGCCTCTTCTGGGTCTCATAGCCCACCTGTTGAGCCGCCATCTGGGTCTCCAACAAAGATATGCGATCATCCTTGTTCTTCAACTGAGCCGTAAGTACTTCTGGATCAACAAAGGGCGGTGGTGCAGAAGAAGGAGGAACCGACCGGGTGCGACGACCCAAACCGACCAAGCGTCCCTTCTTCTTTGGAACCGACTGAAATAGAAAATAGCCAAATTTAAATAATGTAAAAAGATGATAAAATAAAAATCAAGAAATAAATGAATTGAACTTTTTAAAAAAAGAACTTACCGATTCAACGATTTCGTTGATTCGAAACCGGGACAAGTTGGTCGAAGCCGTCGAATCGTTATCCTCGGTTTGAAGCTGAGACACTTCGTCTTGCACCTGAGTTTGGACCAAGGTGACCACTTCCCTCACAAGACCGTCATCAATATGGCCGGTCTTCTTGTTGGTATACGCCCTCTTCATTAGGGCAAGATCATCAACCGGATCGCCATCATTTTCTTCCGCCTTGAAAAAAACATAAATTAAACAAACATTAGAAATTAGAAGAAATGCATAAAAAATAAAAATTTCAAAACTTAAATAATTGAAGAAAAAGCGGCTGAACTTACCATGCGATCCCCCAGAGTGGCAATAGATTGAGCACCCAAGTTATGCTTGAAGACGCCCTTCCCTTTACGGTCGCTCCTGCGGTTGGTAGAGTTGGTGGAAGAAGTTTCTTTCGTCTCTTCCTTATCCCAATGCGCACACAACTCCGTCCAGACCGTGTTGTTTATCGACTTTGGGACCTTTTAATAATAAAAAAAAAAGAAAATAGTTTAATAAATAAAAAAATAGTTTAATAAATTAAAAAATTGTTTAATAAATTAAAAACAACCTTGTTGATTTCCCACTTCTTCTTCCACTCGTGGATCTGCTTCCCATAGTTGTCCATAACTTTATGGACGAAGTGGTGATAGATAAAGAGCGTCTCATCGGAATTCCAGTTGAATTCAAAAAACATAATTAGTAGAAAATATATATTAAAGATTAAAAATATAAGTAAAAAATTAAAATACTTACCGCAAACTGACGAAACCGCAGATGCTGCTTGTCGGTAGGGAAGTCAGTGAAAGTCGGATGTCCCTTGTCGAGGGCCGAGTACATCATACGGTAGATCCATGCGCTGATCTCGTTCCCGGATCGGTTGAACCTAATAAAAAGAACAAATTATTAATAATGAATCAAATTTTAACGAAAAAAATATGTTTAATTACCATGTTTGACCCCGTCCATGTGGATACGGAGTCAGATAGGGAAGATGGTCACGACCGGGCTGTCGAACCAACTCCGCAACACTCATCACTCCCGGAGGACCCGGAGGAGCAGGAGCAGGTGCAGCAGAGGGAGATGTATGGTAGGAGCTGTGGGGCGAAGCGGAATTCTGAAAATGGCTGGAATCCAGAGACTGGCTCCCCGTACCACCACGACCACGACGCTGTCGAGGCCGGGTCTGATCATCATTAGAACTGTAAATTAAAAAAAAATATTTAATAAATATTGAAATATATAATTTTTTTTAAAAAAAAAATCCCAAATAATAGTTTTTAATCACAAAAAAGTTTTATAGATATTAAAAATGTTTAATAAATATATAAAAAGAGTTCTAATAAACAAAAAATAGTTTTAATAAATAAAAAATAGTTTAATAATTACAAAAAATAGTTTTAATAATATTAAAAATGTTTAATAAATATAGAAATTTATATTATATATATATATATGTTTTTTTTTTAAATCCCAAAAAATAGTTTTTAATCACAAAAAAAGTTTTATAGATATTAAAAATGTTTAATAAATATATAAAAATAGTTCAAATAAACAAAAAATAGTTTTTTATAAATAAAAAATAGTTTAAAAATTACTAAAAAATAGTTTTAACAATATTAAAAATGCTTAATAAATATAGAAATTTATATTATATATATATATTTATTTTTTTTAAAAAAAAATCCCAAATAATAGTTTTTAATCACAAAATTAATAAAAACTAAAAAAAAAAATTCCAAATCAAGTGAATACCATAATCAAACTCGATTTTACAAAATCCTACCATTCACCCTAACAAAAATCTATAAATATCATTCCAAAATCATCAGATCTACTTAAAAACCTAACAAATCTAACCTAAGAGAGTGAGATAGGGTTCATACATGATCAGTGACTGAAATTGTGGAGGATTAGGGCAGAAATCGCGAGAGAGAAGGAGAGTTTCGGCAGAGAGGGTGAGAGAGAAGGAGAGCTTGTTCGGCGGAGAGAGGAAGAGAGAAATGGGAAAGAAGATCTGGTTTGACCTAACAAAATGAGGCGTCAGACGGAAAATGTCCGTCAGAATTTCCTCGGAAAAATTATATATTTCCGTCGGAATTTCCTCGGAAATCATTATTTCAATTTTCGCGAAATATTTGGCGGCTTAGTTTACCCGGTTAAATGAAAATATTCCGAAGAACCATGTTTCCTCGGAATACCCTCGGTAATTTCCGAGGAAATTCCGAGGAAAAAGGGTTTGGGGTTTCAAAACATCGATTTTTTTGCCGTATTTCATTTCTTATACAATTGTAATGCATACTATTGAGGATTCTTTCTATAGATGATCATAAACCATGAAATAACAAAATTTCAAAAATAATTGTAAGTATTCCCTTTACCGTTTATTAAAATGTATAAGTGTTTCTCTTTTGTTGTGTGGTTTTCGTTCATGCAATCGTAAAAGTGTTTGTTATTGGGTAAAACACCAAAGTTTGACTTCATAATCTGGTTAAGACACTTAATGAAGGTTATATACGTGTTATTCAATCCGCAAAACGTTGTTTTCGGTTTAAAAACCCATAGTTCCTCGGAATTTCCTCGGAATATTCCGAGGGAATTCCGAGGAAACCCTTATCTTCCTCGGAATACCCTCGGTAATTTCCGAGGAAATTCTGAGGAAAAAGGGTTTGGGGTTTCAAAACATCGATTTTTTTCCGTTTTTGATTTCTTATACAATTGTAATGCATATCATTGAGGATTTTTTGTATAGATGATCATAAACCATGAAATAACAAAATTTCAAAAATAATTGTAAGTATTCCTTTTACCGTTTATTAAAGTGTATAAGTGTTTCTTTTATGTTGTGTGGTTTTCGTTCATGCAATCGTAAAAGTGTTTGTTATTGGGTAAAACACCAAAGTTTGACTTCATAATCTGGTTACGACACTTAATGAAGGTTATATACGTGTTATTCAACCCGCAAAACGTTGTTTTCGGTTTAAAAACCCATAGTTCCTCAGAATTCCCTCAGAATATTCCGAGGGAATTCCGAGGAAACCCTTATCTTCCTCGGAATTCCGTTGGTATTTCTATTAAAAAAAAAAGTCGATGCTAGTCAGTTTCCGAGTCATCATCACCAGATGAATCTGAATCTGGATCTTGGTGAAACTCTCCAATCACTGGTTCATCCTCTACGTGAACGACGGCTTCCTCTCCAAAGTCGGTTAAATCGACTACAAGGCCAACTCCAGCTAAATCTTCTGCTGCACTTAAGTTGCCGGATGTGCTTGGTTGTAGTGGGTCTTCCAGCTCAAAACTTCCTTGAACTCGGCCTCTCGGGTTGAGTCTTGTAACAGTAAGACTTGGATCTTCTCTGTTCCTTACCGGGGGTACTTGATATAACAAACCTGTAACATTTAAAAAATTATTAGTAAAATTATAAATTAATACACATGATGATGAATCATTCTGAATAATTAACATTTAATTACCTGATCGGCATGAGAAGCAAGAATGAAAGGATCATAATATTGCAGCTTTCGCCTCGAATTCACTGATGTAACACCAATGCATCTGTTCTCACACCTCGATCTAGAGTGTTGTCTTGCCAATCGCAATAGAAAACAGTACAGCGCAATCCAACTATGCCCAAATACTTGATTTCCAAAATCTCATGTATGTGTCTGTAGTATACATCATCTCCTGATGCAGAACAAACACCAGCATCATAAGTCGTACTCGAACGTCTCCTCTTCTGAGTTGTGAATGCATATCCTCGAGTACAAAATCTCGGATATGACTTCACAACAAAGTTTGGTCCAACGACCATCTCGCATATCCAATCGTCAAATGTTTCACATCTTGCCAAACCAGCAGACACCTATTAATAGCACATATATATGTTATATCAATAAATGTGAATTAGTATAAATATGTGATAAATGATATTCTAATTTGTTTAAAGCACTCACATAAGTAAACATCCATCCAGCAAATTCTCTCTGCTTCATTTCTTCTAGTTCGTCCTCTGTGGCGTATCTATATTCGAACCGCTTTTCTGCCATGAAAATCATGTACATATGATGACAATGATGTAATTAATTAAGGTTTAAATTTCAACTTGTTAAAATAAAAATTTGTAAGCTAATTTATTTACCTCTCATATTGAAGAACATCTTCCCAGTTGGTGAGCAAATATGTTTGCAAATTACTGCGCTCCTGCTCAGTAAGTCGACAGTCCTTTTGTTTTCCGCTAAGTCGTCCAACGTCTGTGAAAATGTCTGGAACCGTAACATGATATATTGCCCGTTCGCCTCTATCATCATGCCGAGCAGGTCTTCTGTTTTTGGTCTGAACTTCTGCTGGAAAGTAGTACTCGGCAAAGTTTGAAGTTTCTTCATTGATCATCTGTGCGACTATAGAACCTTCCACCCTACTTAAATTTTTCACCATCTTCTTCAAATGGAACATATATCGCTCATACAGATACATCTATCTATACTGCACAGGACCACCAAGTTCCAATTCTCTTGCCAGGTGAATAACAAGATGCTCCATAACATCAAAAAATGAGGGAGGAAATATCTTCTCAAGGTTGCACTGAATCACGGCTATGTTAGTCTTCAAATTTTCAATACCTTCAAGAGTCATTGATCTCGTGCATAAATCGCGGAAGAAACCACTTATCCCTGCAATTGCTTCATGAACATTTCGTGGTAATAGTTCCTTGAAGGAAAACGGAAGGAGGCGCTGCATCATTACATGGCAATCATGGCTTTTCAAGCCAGTAAACTTTCCTTCATTTCTGTCGATACAGTTACGCAAATTAGATGCGTAACCGTCTGGAAATTCCACATCGTTTGAAATCCAATCAAAGAACGCATCTTTTCCCTCTGCATCAATTCGGTATATGGGAAAATGAGCCCTACCATTCTCATCAACATGAAGTTCTGAACGAGCACATATATCGACTAAATCCAGTCTTGACTTCAAATTATCCTTTGTTTTACCTTGAATATTAAGGATCGTGTTCATGAGATTGTCAAAAAAGTTCTTCTCAATATGCATGACATCTAAATTATGCCTTAGCAGATGATCCTTCCAGTATGGCAGATTCCAGAAAATACTTTTTTGTGCCAGTTATGTAGGTCTCCAACAGCATCTACCGGAAAATGCTCATGTCAACCGACGTCTGGCGTCCTTTCTGCACCAAAATCTCTTAGTTGTGTCTTCAAATCTTTCCCACAAATTTCCGGAGGTGGACTGTCAAACACCCTCTTGTTCTTCGTAAACAAATTCTTACTCCTACGATATGGATGATCAGGTGGTAGGAATCTCCTGTGATAGTCAAACCAACACGTTTCCCTTCCGTGTTTTAGTTGGAAAGCATCAGTGTTATCTTGACAATATGGACAAGATAGCCTTCCATGCGTTGTCCATCCAGATAACATACCATATGCTGGAAAATCACTTATTGTCCACATTAGTACTGCCCGCATTTGAAAGTTTTCTTTACACGAAACATCGTATGTTTCAGCACCTTGAGCCCATAGTTGTTGCAACTCATATATTAGTGGCTGAAGAAACACATCAAGTGATCTCTTAGGATGCTCTGGTCCGGGAACGAGAATCGAGAAAAACAAAAACTCTCGTCGCAAGCACAAGTTTGGGGGTAGGTTGTATGGTGTAAGAATGACTGGCCATAGAGAATATTGTCTTCCACTCTTGTCAAACGGGCTGAAACCATCAGTACATAATCCAAGGTAGACATTTCTTCTCTCATACGCAAAGTCGGGATACTTTGATTGGAAATGCTTCCACGCTTTTGCATCTGAAGGATGTCTGATCTCACCATCTGTTGAGTGCTCCGCATGCCATCTCATTGGTTGCGCTGTGCGTTCAGACATATACAACCTCTGCAACCTTTCCGTCAAAGGCAAATACCACATCCTTTTATATGGCACTGGAACTCTTCCACTCGTATCTTTATAACGAGGCTTCCCACAAAATTTGCATGTAACCCGCTGTTCATCCGCCCTCCAATAAATCATGCAGTTGTCGCTGCATACATCTATTACCTGATACGATAAACCAAGACCAGCTACGAGTTTCTGAACCTCGTAGTATGAACCAGGAGCTACATTATCCTCGGTTAGAATACCTTTTACAAAATCAGCAATCGCATCCACACAGTCTTCAGCCAAATTATAATCTGTTTTAATGCCCATCAATCTTGTAGCAGATGATAAAGCTGAATGACCATCTCTGCAACCTTCGTACAATGGTTGCTTTCCAGCATCCAACATATCATAAAATCTCCTAGCTTGTGCATTGGGTAAATCTTCTCCTCTAAAATGATCATTTACCATCTGCTCAGTACCTACACCATAATCTACATCCGTTCTAATTGGTTCTTCTAATCTAACCGCTGGCTGAGGTTCGCTAGTACTACCATGTTCATAATCAGTTTCCCCATGATGATACCAAATTTTGTAACTTCGTGTAAACCCACTCAAATATAGATGAGTCCAAACATCCCACTCTTTAATAACCTTTCTATTTTTACAATTAGAGCAAGGACATCTTAACATACTTGTTTTTGCTTCCGGTTGTCGGTGAACTAACCCCATGAATTCGGTTATACCTCGTTGGTATTCTTCCGTAAGCAATCTCGTGTTCGGATCCAAATGAGGTCGATCGATCCAAGAACGAAAATAATTTGAAGAAGACATGTTTTTTTATGAATCAAATTCGTGTGTAAAGAGAGTAAGAGGGAGGATGAAGATATGGAGTGAATGAAGAGGAAGAGGGGTGCTTGTATTTATAGTTGAAATCCTGCCGACAGACCGAAGAAATTCCGACGCCAACGGCTAGTTCGTCGAAATTTCCTCGGATTTTTTAAAATCCCCCAACGGCTCTCTAACGGCTATAATATATCCTCGGAATTCATCGGTTTTTTCCGAGGAATACATTTTTCCTCGGTATTCCATAAGAATATTCTGACGGATTGATATTTCCTCGGAATTCCGTCGGTATATTCCGAGGAAATTCCGAGGAAACTAAATTTTGTGTTTCCTCGGAATATCCTCGGAAATTCCTCGGGATATTCCGAGGATTTCATTTTCCGTCGGAATGTCCATCAGAATACCGTTGTTTTCTTGTAGTGTTCGTAGACAAAATCACTTTATTTTCTCATCTAATACTTTTGTAATGCTGGAAAAGTTTTCGTGAAACAAACATAAAGAACCAATCAAGTAAAATAAATGATTGTTATTGACATACATAACGGTGTTTCAAAACATTTATAACCAAAAAAAGTTAAGAGTGCAAACTGTGGAGTTTCACAACTCTCTCTAACTAAACACTTAGAAATACTACTAGAAAAGCATTATACTAGACATCAGATTATATCTAGTTCGATAGGATTGAAAACCATTGCTTAAAATCCATCTATGGTCTCACTCTCTTTTGAGCATGTCTCCTTCTCTATGATATGCACTGTTTTGACTATGCTGGTTCCTACTTTGTTCCACCCAAATGTCTGCAGAAGCATCCACATTTTGCACGGTTTTAGTATTCGTTCCAACTGTCGTAGATTGTTGTAGAGAAGGTATATTAGGATATATCAAATCTTTAAGACATTGGCTCCTACAACGTTTGTAAAAAGACATAAAGTTAAGTAAATGGCTTAATATGACATGATGGTAACAGGTTATACGAAGTTTAACCTTAAAATTTAGAAATATCATTTGTAAATTCTGCTAGACAAACTGACTAACATGTAAATAATTGTGATTATTATAGTACATATTGGTGTGTAACCGGCTAAAATTTTATGTGTCTTTTTAAACATATTATTAGCTTCACCAAAATGAAATATAAATATTAGAAAATGTTATTATCAGGATAAAACATTCACAACTCAGCTAAGAATAATCTTAGCTTTAAAAAGAATGATTAGACGGCTAACTAAACACATAACAAGAAAGTCATTCCCTGAAACAAAAGCAAATAAAATTGAAGCACAAGATATCAAGAAACTCTTGTGGAATCTGCCCAAAATACTAACTTTTGCACAATTAATATTTTGATTTAGGTTGCAGGTTTACAGCTTGAACATAGCAAAGGGGTAAATATACAACTAAATTTCCCCAAAAAAATGACGCATAAAGCTAAACTATTTTCCTAGAATTAAGTCAAGAGACAAAACCACAAAGAAGCCAAATCAGAAACAAGTAAATCACATCACAAAGAAACCCAAATCACAAAGATGCATTTAAAAAAAAAAAGAGAGATAAAGAAATCTAGATAACCTGGAAAGTCCCAAAGCTTATGCTTGTAGATATCAAGTAATAGCTCACGAGTTCTTCATCAGTCGGATGAAATCGAAACCCAGGAGCAAGCCAAGCCACCGTCAGAGTAGTTGCCGGCAAAGTCGCAGAAAGCAGTGAGGAATCAACGGCCATAGATTCGCGATCCAATAAAGCAAAGTTTATACTTATCTCTAGGGTATGGTGGAGGTTGCGAATTATTGTTCTCAATTTTCTCACGAGCTCGCCGGCAGATTTTAGGGGTTTCTGTTTAAGAATGATTTTCTCGAGACAGAAAAATAGAGAGAGAATCGTATGAAGAGAGATATGGTTTTGAAATTTGAAAAATATAGTTTGAAACCCAGCGATTAATTGAAAACCAATCTGACATTAAAGGATTTGGATGAAGATGTCAGAAAATAGGATCTTTGCGTATCTAGACATAAGATTTTGCCTACTCAAAACACATAATTCATGGAGGTTGGCGTGTAGGGGTATCAGTGTCATATTTGCACAGTGTTCAAACAGTTGAAATTGCTATTGTTCTAATTAGAGGAAAATGCGTCGGTAGGAGTCCAAATTTTCCTATTAAGAAACTACCCCTGCCTTGTTTTATGTCCTGTACAAAATTAATTAATACCATTTTACCCCTATTAAGCGTGATTCTACCAAATCCTATAGAAAGATTACATGTGATACGATTTTATCTCAGGCACTAGATATAGTGAAGAGAGAGAAATGAATAAACAAAGAGAGCTAGAATGAAAAAGAGATATGGGAAAACAAACAAAAAAGAGAAGAATAAACAAAGAAGCAGATAAGAAGAAGATATTAGATGAGATATTAGATGCAGAAGTGACAGTAGACACATAAGCTATGGTAAACGCTGCAAACATCAGAGCAAGACTTCCAAGATTAGGGGGACAAGGGATGCGACCGCTCCGGGTCCAAGCTCGTGTCTCACCGTATAATACTAATTAAGGGGTCTAATTTTTTTATAATATATATTTTTATATATAAAAAATATAAATATAACAAATAAAATTGAAAAGGACCCAAATTATTTGATATGTATATAGTTTTATTTTCATTACAAAATATTACTGATTAAATTTTAAAAACATTTTAAACATTGCTTAAATATAAATTTTACAGGGTAAAAACAAATATTTTTCGCCCTAGGACCCGTAACAGTGTTGAGCCGGCCATGCACCTCCTTCACTTCCTTCCCCACCACCACCTCCGGTAACAGGAACCCTATCTAATTGCATCATGATCGCCATTACTGCACCATGTTTGTTTCTCGTCTCCTTCACATTTGCCAACCATCTCCTGAAGGTACAAATCTAGTTTTTTGATCAAAATTACATTATTCACTGATTAACATCTCCTTCAATTGCTTAATCTCTCTCCTTTAAAGACATACTCTCCTAACTAAAACATTTCAGTCATGCGAGAAAAAATTTCAGTCATGCGAGAAAATTTATTTTTTGGCTATAGCGGAAAAATGTATATGCAAGAAATTAAATAGAATTTACGGTTTGAATAATATTTTGATTTTAAAAAGTCATTTTTGTCATTAATCATTTTGGACTGAACTATATGCATCTGCATCCAGATGCACCATCAAGGCTCACCTTCATTTGGGTGACAATTTGAGATAAATTTTTAAAAATTCAGTTGGGTGATAAATCTGGATGTAGCATTATAATGCACAAAACGAACATCGATTTGCATCTTCACCCAGATGGATCACCTGGGTGAGCAAACGAACAGGGCCTTGCAGGTTTCTAAAAATGTTTCTTTTTCCGGCTTGAGGGGACGAGACCACTGAGAAAGCGTAACCGTAAGCAACTATTTTGTTTAGAATTAGCAACTAATGATAATGTTTACTTGTTGTTGGTAACATATAACAATTTTTTGTAGCTGTTAGTAACCATTAAACCGAAGCAATGTTATTCTTACATGTTAGAGGTTTACTTACTAACCATCACCGTTATTTGCATTGTTATCCAGATAACTCATGATAGTAGTAGTTAATAATTTTAGTAACATGTAACTGAAACTTCGTCTGCTTTGCAAGCTAGTGGTTATGGTGTACCGTAATATTCCCCCGGCGTAAGGAGATGTAGTATCTCATTGCAGACCCAGTTTTTTATTTACCAAGAATATGCAATTTCTTGCAAGAATAGCAATATTGCTTCGATGTAATGGTTATTAACACCTACACGAAATTGTTATCTGTTACCAATAACAATTAGATGTTATCGTTAGTATATTGTATATACAACAAGTTTCAAGGATACCATTCTAAGTTTGGATACTATGCGGTAATGTTAGCTTTAACTTGGTGTAGACATTTTGATCACTGCCACTATTACATATTTAGCTTCATCTCAAGCCTTATTTTTGGTAGAGATTTAGTAATCCATCACGCTTAATTACACTTGATAACACATTAACGATATCGCCTAACATATTTAACTAACTCATTATAAATAGAAATTAAGTATAATAATTTACGTTAAATAGTTACAAGAATGATTAGTTTCATTATTCATACAAAGATAAGGTCATAAGCACTAAGTTCATGCATAATGATAGACGTTAACTTAATTTGTGACACGTAATTACACTATATAACACACTAATGATTTCAAATAGCACTATTATGTACACAGTTTAACTTAATTACATCACTTACTCATTGGGCTCAAAATAGAGGATTAAACTCATCATACATGATAGGTTAACGAGATGCTTGTACATGTACATGCTAGCTAAAAGATGTTTGCGTGTAGGCCGTAATAAATTTTAGACCTCAGGTTTAAAATGTATAGCCAGTAATTTTAAATTTGCTTGTTATCATGTAGAGTTACATCACTAGATAAAAGTTAACCCGTAACAATTTCGAATAGCATCTTTAACTATTTCATGACTTATTTATTGGACTCAAATTAAAAGATTAAACTCATTGTACTCTTATACTCTTAAAATTTTGTTAACTGCCCGTGCTAGCTAAAAAGACATTTGTGTATGGGTCATAATAAATTTTTGGCCTCATGACATTATGTTATCATATAGAGTTACTTTGCTACATGAAATGAGTAACTCCTTTGTTCCTTTGTTAGTACTATTATGTAAACAGTTCCCCTCGAATATGATAGTGTTAACAGTATTATATACACCTCAAGGAACCATGTTATCAGTTACATCCCGCCATACAATGTAACAAACATATATTCTTGTAGATATTGACAGCTTGTTGCGAGATTTTTTTCTGCTGAGTAGCGCGAAATCCAACACAAATATGTGGAGGAGAAGAATCTATGCACAGAGCTAGAAAAAAATAGTAACCTACGACAGTACAAGCAATCTTTTGGAGAATCTAAAAATGATCAAAGAGAAAACATACGTGTAGCTAAATGAATGGCAAAA
Organism: Brassica napus; assembly: GCF_020379485.1. Lineage (NCBI taxonomy): Eukaryota > Viridiplantae > Streptophyta > Magnoliopsida > Brassicales > Brassicaceae > Brassica > Brassica napus. Next base: position 55,912,375 of record NC_063452.1, on the reverse strand, counting down.
TCGGCAAGACAACAAAATTATCTACAGAGCTTTTAGTTTTAGAGCGCGTGGGATATTTTGCCAATATTTCACTCCATTTGGTATTTTCAACCGGTTGACTCTATTATTATTCCCTTTATATATCTACTTTTAAATTTTACGTATGCCACCTGTGTATTTACTATTTAGGCTGCCACCGCATTTATCTTAATACCTTGGGGATTAAATGATTTAAACACTTTTCAGTTGATTTGAACAACCAAAAAAACACTTTTCAGTTGATAGGCCTAACACCATGTACGTTTTGTGAAGGTTACTGCCCGTCAACGTTTGCTGTAACTATGTTTCGAGCTGAAGCTATAGAATCGAATTCATGAAGCAACAGAACGTGCGAGTGTGAGGTAATCGACACATCTCATAGATGGCTGTTGACTTACCCATCCATGGGGGTGTACTTTTCACTCAACATCCGTGGTTGGACTATTGTGTCCTCAAAAGGTATTCATTTAGCTTCGAGGTTTTAAGTTCATAGTTACGTGAGCTGATAAATTATATGGAGTATTGCATTTTTCTTATCAGTAGGCCTTTTTAGAGGGAGCCAAGGCTAAACATTCAATATGTGTAGGAGAGAGTTAGGACTTCTAGCCAAAGTTGACATCCATATCCACCACTGAATGAACACTCAATATGAAGGTATATGGACTTGTCCTTGTCATGTAAACCAACGTAACCAACTCGTAAACAATCCTACTGAGACTGGTTCTGGGTGAGGCAATGATGATTCTTGCTCTTCTTTGTTCATCCATCACTGAGATGACCTCGAGAAAACCTTCAGAGCTAGGGGAAGATAGTCAGCAAGCTTGGTGTTTTCAATAGGGAGTCCGATACAACCACCTGGCGCAAAGATTTGTCGAAATGCAGATTGGCAAAAAAAGTTATGAAGAGATTTAGTTCTAGATGGAAAGCCCAGCTAGTATATGAGCTTGATCCCATTAGCTCTCAATAGCTGTTTTTTTTTTCAGTGGTCACAACGAGTTCCAGAACCAAACCGCTGTGGTCGCTTCACTATGACACCAAGTTGTTTTATTTTATCAACATAATCAGGAACAACAAGAACTTTCAGATCCAGAAATCTCTCCTTTACCAAACCTACAATCATGCATCTTCATATGCTTATGAACTATAACTTGAGACAGGAATTGTTCTTATAAACGCAACTTTGCTATTACTGTTCAAGTGTCCCTAGTGTGTTTAGATTGAGCTTCTCTTCTTGGAAAATTAATCTGCACAGAATCACAAAATATATAACAACATGACAGTTCCCTTATATCTCTACAGAAGGCTGAACCTCATTCGTTTCTTGCTCCTTGTCTCTGCATCATCATCACGTCTAGATTTGTCCCCTTCTTGAGTTTTATCTACATCATCCTTTATATCCTCCTCAACCCCATCATTATCACCATCGCCAGCTTTATCATCCTCATCCTCATCACGTTCAGATTCTTCTTCGTCCTCCAAAAGCTGTACACCACAAGCTTTCACTTTCCATTTCTTATAAAAGACTTTGAAATGAAACACAAGCTCGCTGAAAGTAGCTTCTTCAGCTTCAGGGAAATCCTGGTCTAGACAGAAAGAATCTTCAAATGTATACAGACGTTCCTCCCATCCACATATATAAGGCATGTCGCGCTGGTTTGATCCATATTGGACAGTGAGACCATTTTGTTTACCCCTAAACCTACAAGACACACGCATGGATAACTTCTTCTCCTCTCCATGGTCATCAAAGTCATCAAATAAATAATTAAGGCGCCAAGATACAATGTCTTCATCATCCACGAGATTAATATTTCCTCTTGACAGCAAGATGCAAGCTTTGAATCTAAGGGATGGAGGAAGAGGTCCTGGAGTCTGATTGATCTTTAGGAAACCTGAAGTAGCTTGGTAAGTGAAGTGTGCAGGCACTTCTACACCAGGTACGAGCATAAATTCATCATCATCACTTTCAACTTCGTCACCATCATCATGATCACTTTCAACTTTGTTCCCATCATCATCATCATCATCATCATCATCATCATCATCATCATCATTGGCTGCATTTATGTCAATAATAGGATCAGGGAACAAAAGTCGTACACCGCAGCCTTTCACCTTCCAGATGTTACCATGGACTAGGAACTCAAACAGAAGCTTGCTCAAGGTGGCTTCTCCAGCTTCAGGGCAATCTTGGTTTAGATTAAAAGAATCTTCAAATATATACAGATGATCTTCCACTTCTTCAAATCTAAACGGCATATGGTGCTCATTTGATCCATATTGGATAGTGAGGCCATTCTGTTTACCAATAACGTTACAAGACACACCATCCTTGTGCATAATGAAACCCTCATCGCATATTGACAGCAAGATGCAAGCTTTGAATCTCAAGGATGAAGGAAGAGGTCTTGGAGTCAGATTGATTGTCAGGGAACCTGAGTCAGCTTGGTGAGGGAAGTGTCCGGGCACTTCTTCACCCGGTAATAACACATATTTGCAGTCTGATGTGTGGATGAGCCTTCTCGCGTTTCGACTCAGGCCATAACAGCCAGCAAAGTTTATGCAAATATTTGGATTATGAAAAGAAGAATCTATTCTCTCTAAGCATACACAGTCTTCTGCATCTAGAGACAGAAGGGAGTCTGGAAGCGGTGGAAGTGCTTCGAGCAATCTGAATCCTTTGACGTCAAGCTTAATGAGCCCCGAGAGACGTGTGATGCAATCTGGAATAGTGTTGAGACCATAACTCCGTAAACATAATGATAGCGCCTTTGCGGGTAGACATCTCGATAAAATGTAGTTAACCTCCAAGTCTGATGCTAATATCAAATCTGGCCACCTGTTAGGGCCCCGCTCGATTACTGCTTCAAATAAGTCAGGAAAATCTTCAAATTCATCGTCACCCCAATTATGATGCTCACTTTCGCCACTCTTACGCAGACCAAGAAACTCGAGATTCTCCAACTTGGAAATATTTGGAGATATCTTTTTCAGCTCCTCGCATCCATACATAACTAGTATGCACAGATGAGACAGATTCTCAATCCATGGAGGAATTTCCTCTATACTTGTCTTGCACAACAACAAGACTTCAATGCTGGCAGGAACATTTGGGAACTCCTTGAGGTTTCTACACCCAGACATATCCAATTTATTAATATGAGCCAAATAAGATTTGATTGATAATGGCACTTCCCGTATCGCAGTCCCTCTCAGATCGAGTCTTTTCAAACTCGAGCAACCACTGAGTATTTCTAGATTCAAGCAACCAGTGAGTTCTTTCAAACCCGTGCTCTCAGAGAGGTTCAGTTCCTCGAGATTGATTAAACTACCCATAGAAGAGGGGAGCTCCTTCAAAAGACAGCAACCGCTAAGTATGCACCTTTTAAGCTTAGTGGCATAGCCAATAGTGCTTGTGAGCTCTAACAAACCTTTGCACTCGTGGAGATTTAGTTCCTCGAGACTAGTTGCATTTGAGAGATCTGGAATCTCTTTCAACCACCGAGACCAACTCAAAACCATCCGCTTGAGGCGCTGGAGAGGCTATACAAAAGAAAAAGAGGTAAGCTTTAGAGAAATGACTAATCGTGCTTTACATGCAATACAATACAAAAAAAAAAGGTGCCGACTTTTTTTACCTTGATTCCATCCCAAAGCTTCTCAAGTTTGCTTTCTGTCATGATAAGTTCGACAAGAAACTTGCAAGAGAACTTGGAAGGCAAAAAAGTCAATGGATAGTTATGCCACTCTAGAAGTCTGAGTTTGTCGGGAAGACAGCTGAGGCCTTCTTCGGGTATGCGCACGTTATCAGAGTAGACACTTAGAAACTGTAGATTCTTCATCCCTTGGAAGGCACTTTTACTTATTTGGATATCCACCTCTCCCCATTCTTCTAACTTAATGCCCAGAATTTTTCTAGTACCCTAGAATAGATTATTCAAAAAAAGTTATTTAGATATCCACCTCTCCCCATTCTTTTACTTATTTGGATATCCACCTCTCCCCATTCTGTCAGCTTAAGAAAACCAAGGAGACAGAAGACTAGAGAGAAACTTACAGTATCTTCATCTTCAAGTAATTCAGAAATATCCTTCGTATCCATCAAGAACTGTCGCTTTCCAATTTCCTTCGTCTTTTTCTTGACAATATCTCTCCCCATTTGTTGCAGTAATTTGTGCATCCTTACGTATCCGTTTTCTGTGGATATGAGACTTTTCTGCTCTAAGTTCTGAAGCCCATGGTCGACATCCAAATCACAATCTTCAAGAAAACGTTTAACGCGATCAACCGTGAAACCAACAAAGAGACATGCAATATACAGAAAAAGAGCTCTGTCTTTATCATCACTTAAGCCGTTGTAGCCAAATATTAGAATTGATTCAATTCCTTTGTCAAGGCTAGACTTGAGCCTTGGTACTGCACTTATCCACTCGTCCCTGGATTTTCCTCGTAGAGACGATCCTAACACTCTCAGGGCCAGAGGGAGACGACCAGCAAGTCCAGTAATTCCCCAAGCAAACTCATAAAAATCAACGTATTGAGTTTTCTGATAAGCCGACTGAAATTTACAATAATCGGAGTCACCGAGAGAAGTCATCTCATTACTTCCACTGACATACTCAATAAAAGCTCTGAACTGAAAATCAAAAAAGAATCGGGTATGCAAATCTCTGATAATGCTAGGACCATAATCTATAGACTTTTGACCGAAAGCATATTGGCAGAAGATCTGAAAGGCCTCAACTTCGTCTGGAAGTTTAATATCGTAAATACATTTGATGCCTTGTGCCTTGAGAAGGTTTCTATCTTCGGTTGTAATGATAATAACACTACCGGGACCAAACCAATCAGCCTTTTTTGCCATTGCCTCTAGTTTCAACAAGCAGTCCATTTCATCAAGAACAATCAACACCTTTTTGTCTCTCAGCCTTTGTTCAGCCACTCCCAAGTGACCAACCTTACTATCCTTTTGGTTGAAAAGCCGAGACAGTAACTCTTTCTGACAATCCAACTGATACTTATGATGGGAGCCACCGAGAGAAGGCATCTCTTTACTTCCCTTGATATCCTCAATAAACGTGCTGAACTCAAAGTCACGAGAGAACCGGTCGTACAAAGCTCTGGCAGTGCTCGTCTTACCAATCCCAGTAGGACCCACGATCCCTAGGAACTTAACTTTAGCATCTGAATGTTTGCTCAACAACGACATTATCTCCTTGATACGAGCTTCCATGCCAACAAAGTCATCAAAATCTTTTGATGGTGTAAAACCCAACTCATCCATAAGATCTAAAGCAATTTTGTTGATCAAATCAGCTTCACTGTGCCTAACAAAAAAAAAACAGACATCATCAGAAGTAGGTACAGATAATAAGTCTAGTGAGAGTACAAGTGGACGAACCATCTGCTAGAGTCGTAACCAGCTATATTGGCTACATCCACCAAAGCTCGTCTCCATTCCTTCTTCATCTTTTCTTCTTTTCCCACACAGGTTCTGTCAAATCCCTTTCCGAAATCTCCCGTCTGCTTCCTCACATCAGATGGATCCACTCCGTAGAAAATGGTTATCACTTTTTTTTGTTGATCCTTTTCTCTCCACTCCATGATCTCCACCAACTCATCCAAACACCATCTCGAAGAAGCGTAGTTACGGGAGAGCAAGACAGTGGCAATCCTTGATTCTCTGATCGCTTTTACGAGCTCGGGACCGATAGGTTTGCCTCGATCGATCCCGTCATCGATGAAAGTTTGATTCCTTTGCTTTCGAGCTCTTTCAGAAGGTGACTAAGAAAGCCTTTGCGCACGTCTCCTCCACAGAAGCTCGGGAAGACATCATGCGTCCACGTGAGAGAAGAAGAAGAAGAAGCAGCCATGAATTAGAGATTATTAAGTTTGACAGACCCTAAAGCTTTGATAAATTAGAGATTAGATGCACTTAATTGGATTTTGGAGGGCAGAGGGTTTCCGGTAAATCGTGGAAGTGTTCGTCTACAAATCGTTTCCGGCGAGACTCCCGCTAAGTTCACTTTAGCTTCACTGACGGACGGGGAAGATTGTGCCGTACTCTTTCTATGCTTGGAATCTGGGCTTGGCCCATTACTTGATATCTGCAGGCCCGATTGATTTTGCCACCAAAAGTCCTTGTCCATAAGATTGATTCAGACCACTTTAGTTTGGTCGTGATATGGTTGGCTAGTATATTAAAGATTTCTGGTGGGTTCACTGGGATTTTTATTTTGTGTTCATTTTCAGATATTACTTTTTTATGAAATTTTTACGTTAATCTTTAGGTACACCTCCAATCCATAATCTTCAATGTTTACAAGGGTTTCTTATGTTTTTCATTCTCTTGCAATCAAAAACTGGATCAGTATATATGTATCAAAAACATCTATTTTTTTATGTATCAAAAAGACCTTATTTTGGTTGTTCCTTCATACCCTTTATCTCTCTTCAACAAGTACCGAGTCCTTGAGCAACTTTAAAATCGTTTCAGCTCTTGTCGCTACACAACCTGTTCCTTGCCTTGCGAGCTTGGTAAATGTCTCGTATTTATTCTCATCTTCCTCTACCAGGCTTAATTGGTAGAGCTTTACCATTATATTCTACATTATCCAATCAACGATTATTAGAAAAATATTTACTAAATGTTTTCCAAATGCTTTCTCGCAAATGCTCTCATACGGATGTGGCAACCCAGTTGGTTTAAGCGCAGGCGTTGGTGTTGTTGCGCTCCTGGGTTCGATCCACCGTGGGAGGAGTGTCCAGGGCCTTAACCGGTACAGACGCAGGCTGGCTCCGGGCCTAGGGGGAGGGAGTAGAGCCGAAGGCCCGAACCCACCACCTGGTAAAAAAAAAAAAAAAAAAAAAAAAAAAAAAAAGAAAATCATTACATTATAATTTATAAAATTAAAGAAAATATATAATTAATTCATTTATTTTATTTATTAATATCATAAAATTATCTTTATACCCATAAAATAAACTTTTGATTTCTAAAATTAATTTACAAAAAAAATATTTTTAAAAATAATAATATTTCACATTTAAAATAAATTAAATTATATAAATTATATTATATTTTAAATGTGAAATACTTATTTTAAAAATAGATATTTCAATTATAAAATTTATTTTAAAATAATATTGTTCGATATAGAGATAATTTTAAATTATTAAATAAAATAAATTAATTATATATCTTTTTAGTTTTATATGTTAATATATATATATATATATATATATATATATATATATATATATATTAGAAATATATTCATTAAAAATAAATATATTATATATTATATTCTAATTTTTATATCTATCTTATTAAAATAGGAATACAAATAAAAAATAACCCTAAGATTTACTATTTATTAACTAGTAATTCTTGGGTTTACCCCCTATGGTGAACCTCTAGGTTCACCAACCAATATGATTGCATTGTTTCAAATTCGATATCTTTTATAAAAGAAAATAAAATATTGTAAGTTATATTATGTTTTTAAAATAAAAAAGTAAAAAAAAATAGTAGTTACAGGAAAAAAAATAATTTAAAAATAATATTTTTAACGTCGTCAGCAATACACTAAACCCTAAATCTTAATCCCTAAATCCTAATCCCTAAACCCTAAATTCGAAATCCTAAACCCTTGGGTAAACCCTAAAACCTTGGATAAATCATAAACTCTAAATCAAAAACACTAAACACTAAAACCCTAAATCCTAAACCCTAAACCCTTGAGTGTTTTAGTGTTTAGTGTTTTTGATTTAGAGTTTAGGATTTATCCAAGAGTTTAGGATTTATCCAAGGGTTTAGGACTTACCCAAAAGTTTAGGTTTTAGTATTTAAGGTTTAGTTTTTTCCTGACGAGCGGTAAAATATTTTTTTTGTAATTACTACTATTTATTTATTTTTATTCTTTTATCTTTTTATTTTAAAAGCATAATATAACTTGACAATATTGTTTTTCATTTTATAAAAAATATCGATTTTGAAATAACACAATCCTATTGGTTGGTGAACCTAGAGGTTCATCCTAGGAGATGTGAACCCAAGAATAAGTCTTTATTAACAATGGCATGCCACTGAAGTTATTAATAACTTACCTTTGACGATTCTTTGTTTTTTTCTCTTTAATTAATGAATTTCCAAAAGAAAATTCTAATAAAAAAATTATGGCAACAATAACTAATAAACCTATCTTTTTTTTGTCTTTTCTTATTTAGTATATATATGTGTGTCTGAAAATAATTAATTCCATATATACATTTCGTAATTAAATACATACATTGTATGGTAATTATTTTACTAATTCCATATATACACAATAACTGATTCCATATTAATCAAGCTACTTTTTCCTATATAATTATATTTTTATTTTTTATAAGTAATAAGTAAAACAAAAGTCACATTAACAGAATCATTTACATAATATATAGATTAATATATAAATATATTATGTTATATATATTTTCATATAATAATAGTCCAATGTAAATTTAGTATAATAAATGTTGAAAAGTATAAAATATATATCACCATATATATTAAATGATATATACAAAAAATTTATTATAAATTATCATTAAATTTTGATCCATAAAAAAAATTTACTTTTGTGTGGATATACTGGTCATATTCTAAAATATCGATGATACAATTGATGGTTTACAAGATAAAAAAATACTCAATATAAACTATAAAATTGTTTTGTTTAGAAATATCATATGAAACAATTGTTTAAAAATTACTTAATATTTATTTAAAAAAAAAAAAAAAACATCCGCGCAGGTGAGCGGATCAAACTCTAGTTAATTTTATATAGCATACTCATACTGCTTTACCAAACATCATATTGAACAGTTTAGCAAAAACATATAGCTTCTGCAGCATACTGTTTCTATAACATAGTGCTACTGCTTTATCATATGCTCTGCCAATCAAGGTCTTACACTCTACTACTTTCTCTGTCTGGGTCACTCTTCTTGAGCTAGATGAATTTCTAACCTGGAACCAATTGGTGATAAGAGGAATGACTTATCTATCTTATATATTGCTTAGGATTCCTTCCAACTATCGATGTAGGATACTTTGTGTCTAATACGTCCATTCGAAATGATGGCTCTTCAAGAGCCGATCTCAGAATGTTCGAGCAAAGATCGATGTTTCAACTTTGGACCAGACCGATGGGGATCTGGTCGGACTATATGGAACGGACTCTGATACTATGTTAAGCTAGGTGAGCTTCCAACCTAAAAGTGATAAGAGGAATAGTCTATCTATCTTATATATTGCTTATGATATATTGCTTATGATCTCTTCCCACTACCGATGTGGGATACTTTGTGACTGATACTTCTCAAGCAGCACATGCGAAGAGCGACCTCACAAGTCTGAGAAAAAAAAACAGAAACAAACACATGTATCTACACATTCCATACGCATAAGAACATACACAACCATTGAGATTCTTGCATAGTTAAACCAAAACTGTGTTTCTTTACGTCTGTGGTTGGATTATTGCATACTTGCGTGACTGATTAATTACATGAAGTGGGATTATTGCTTTTGTTCGTATCTGTAGGCCTTTTTGGAAGGAGGCAAGGCTAAACATTACTTGACCCTCAACATAAGTAGGAGAGATCTATTGGTTAGGACTTCTAGCCAAAGTTGACATGTAAAGCCTTGTAACCGACTCATCATATACATTCCTAGTATCCCCACTGAGACTGGTTCTTAGTCGAGGCAATGCTGATTTTTGCTCTTCTTTGTTCATCCTTCACAGAGATGACCTCAGTCGGAAAAAAAACTTCAGAGCTAGGGTAAGATAGCCAGCAAGCTTAGTGTTTTCAGTAGAGAGCCTGATAAATCCATCTGGCGAAAAGATTTTTCCAAATGCGGATTGGAAAAAAAAAAAAAAAAAAAAAAGCAATTCTCTTAGATATAACTTTTAAAGTTTTTGTGACAAAAATATATCTCAAAAACTAAAATGACCAAAATATGATTTTTTAATTTTGAAAATTTTAATTTTTTTTATTTTATAAAATTTGAAATTCTAAACCCCGAATTCTAAATCCTAAACCCTAAACCTACCCTAAACCATATCCCTTAACTTTAAACCCTAATATCTAGATTAATTAATTCTAGGGATATAAGTTTATATTTACTTCTTTTGAAAAACATTTAAATCTATTTTGTTTATTTTTATTTTTAAGGTCTATATTCGTAAAAAAAAAAAAAATGAAGAGATTCATTTGTAGATGTAAAACCCAACCCGTATATAATCTTTGATTCCACTAGCTCTCGATATCTGATTGTTTTCAGTGGTCACAATGAGCTTCCAGAACCAAACCACTGTAATCGCTTCACTATGACACCAAGTTGTTTTATTTTATCAACATAATCAGGAACAACAAGAACTTTCAATCCAGAAATCTTTCCTTTACAAAACCTACAATCATTCATCTTCATATGTTTATGAAAAGTAAATAACAGCATGACAATCTCATATACCTACAGAAGGGCTGAACCTCATTCGTTTCTTGCTTCTTGTCTCTGCGTCATCATCATGTCTAGATTCTTCTCCTTCTTGAGTTTTATCTGCATCATCCTTTATATCACTTTCAACTTCGTTCCCATCATCATCAACAACATTATCAACTGCATTTTCGTCAATCCTAGAACCAGGGAACAAAAGTTGTACACCGCAGCCTTTCACCGTCCAGATGTTGCCATGGACTAGGAACTCAAACACAAGCTCGCTCAAAGTGGCTTCTCCGGCTTCAGGGCAATCCTCTTTTAGACAGAAAGAATCTTCAAATATATACAGATGATCTTCAAATCTGATAACTCGCCATGGCAGATGGTGCTAGTTTGATCCATATTGGACAGTGAGGCCATTCTGTTTACCCATGATACGACAAACAACACCACCCATCAGTAGAGTGTCATCTTCGAAACTATCGAATGTTGACAGCAAGACACAAGCTTTGAATTTCAAGGATGAAGGAAGAGGTCTTGGTGTCATATTGATCGTTAGGGAACCTGAAGCCAGCTTGGTGAGGGAAGTGTCCAGGCAATTCTTCACCCGGTAGGAGCGCATATTTGCAGTCTGATGTGTGGATGAGCTCTTTAGCGTTTTGATTCAGGCTGAGGCAGCCGGCAAAGTTTAGGCAAATATTGGAATTTTGAAAAGAAGATTTTATTCTCTTCAATTCTACACAGTCTTCTGCATCTACATAGAAGGGAATCTGGAAGGGGTGGAAGTGCTTCGAGCACTCTGAATCCTTTGACGTCAAGCTTAATGAGTCCCGAGAGGCTTCTGATGCAATCTGGAATAGCGTAGATACCGTAACTCCTTAAACATAATGATAGCGCCTTCGCGGGTAGACATCTCGATAAAATGTAGTCAACCTCTAAGTCTGATAGTAATGTCCAACCGCGCTTCAAGTGAGGGTCCCCCCACTTGAATACTGCTTCAAATATGTCAGGATGATCTTCATTTACACCCACATCATCATCCTCACTTTCGCCACTGTTACGTAGACCAAGAAACTCAAGATTCTCTAACTTAGAAACGTTCCGAGATATCTTTCTCAGCTTCTCGCATCCATACATGATTAGTTTGCGCAGACGAGACAGATTCTCAATCCATGGAGGAATTTCCTCGATACTTGTCTTGCACAACACCAACTCTACAATGCTGTCAGGAACATTTGGGAACTCCTTGAGGTTTCTACGCCCAGACATATCCAATTTATTAAGACAAGACCAATTAAATCTGATTGGTGACGGCACTTCCCATATTCCAGTCCAGCTCAGATTGAGTGTTTTCAAACTCGAGCAACCACTGAGTTTTTCCAGACTCGAGAAACCACTGAGTTCTTTCAAACCCGTGCTCTGTATGAGATCCAATTCCTCGAGATTGATTAATCTACCCATAGAAGAGGGGAGCTTCTTCAAAAGAACGCAGCCGCTAAGTATGCACCTTTTAAGCTTAGTGGCATTGCCAATAGTGCTTGTGAGCTTTAACAAGCTTTCGCACTCGTCGAGATCTAGTTCCTCGAGATTGATTAACCTACCCATAGAAGAGGGGAGCTTCTTCAAAAGAAAGCAACGGCTAAGTATGCACCTTTTAAGCTTAGTGGCATTGCCAATCGTGCTTGGGAGCTCTAACAAACCTTGGCAATCATCGAGATCTAGTTCCTCGAGACTCGTCGCATCTGAGAGATCCGGAATCTCTTTCAGACACCGAGACCCCCTCAAAACCATCCGCTTGAGACGTAGGAGAGGCTATACAAAAAAAAAGAGAGATAAGCTTTAGAGAAAAGACTAATCGTGCTTTACACGCAATACAGTATAAAAAAAGTGCAGACTATTTTTACTTTGATTCCATCCCAAAGCTTCTTAAGTTTGCTGTCTGTCATGATCAGTTCGACAAGAAACTTGCCAGAAAACTTGCAAGGCAAAAAAGTCAATGGATAGTTATGCCACTCTAGAAATCTGAGTTTGTTGGGAAGACAGCTGAGGTCTTTGGGTATGCGCACGTTCCTAGAGTCGATTACTAGAAACTGGAGATTCTTCATCCCTTGAAGGCACTTTTACTTATTCTGAGATCCTTCTCTATCCATGACATGAACAGTTTTAGCTTTAAGCCTATAACTTTGTTTCCAGTAGTACCCTACAATAGATTATTCAAAATTTCAGCTTGTGAAAACCAAGGAAACAGAGGACTTAAGATTTAAACAAAGAAAACTTACAGTATCTTCATCTTCAAGTAAATCAGAAATATCCTTTGTATCCGTCAAGAACTGTCGCTTTCCAATCTCCTCCGTCATTTTCTTCACAATATCTCTACCCATTTGTTGCAGTAATCTATGCATCTCTAAATATCCGTATTCAATGGATATGAGACTTTTCTGCTCTAAGTTATGAAGCCCATGGTCCACATCCAAATCACAATCTTCAAGACAACGTTTAACGCTATCAACCTCAAAACCAAAAGAAACATGCAATATACAGAAAAAGAGTTTTATCTTTATCATCATTTAAGCTGTTGTAGCCAAAACATTAGAATTGATTCAATTCCTTTGTCAAGGCTAGACTTGAGCCTTGGTATCGCATTTTTCCACTCGTCCCTGGATACGATCCCAAGACTTTCAGACCTAGAGGAAGACGACCAGCAAGTTCAGTAACTTCCCAAGCAAGCCCATAAAAACCAGCATCCGGAGTTTTTTTGACGAAAAGCATATTGGCAGAAGATCTCAAATGCCTCAACTATACCTGGAAGTTTCATATCGTAAATACATTTGATCATTTGTTGTTTGATGTCTCGAGTTTTAACCCGATTATCTAACTGCAAGTGCACAGTAAAGTACGCAGTAGTAATACGGGATCGAATCCACAGGGACCGATGATCACACGTAGAGTTGCAGACAAGTTAATAGCTACAGCGAATCAAAATATATTTTTGATGGTTTTTATTTAATTTTCTCTAGTGTCACAAAGCATAAACAAGCATGTAAAAAGATGATTTAAACGATTTGAAAACTATTTTAAAACAAACGTTGGGCATTGGGAATTCTCAGGGATTTCTTTTTAATCAAGATACAATTAATGGAAGACACAGGGATATATTAAGAACCGTCTAGAACTCAAACACGATATTAGAATTAACCTACTTCCGTAGCGCTAATTCTCTATGTTATAGAAATCTCCACACTAACTTCCGCTGAGTTTCAATTTCTAAACAAGCATTAAGAACAGGTTCAATATGTTCACAAAGCGCAATAACATCAACTTCCGAGGGTTAAGGACACTTTGCTCATCTAAAGTATTTTCGGAAGTTCAAACAATCACTTTCGGTGCATCAAACAATCTGAAATCATGAACTAAGTGATCAATTCAGTTCAAGCAGTAAGAAATCCATTAGATGAAGAACCAAAACGTAATCCCTTAGTCTACACACGTTTTATGGATCAAAACATCAAGAAATCCCCTATGAGAACCCCTAAACCCAACTAGATGACTACTCACACATAACTAAGCAAGAACAAAACGATTTTGATGAAGAAAACATGATAAGATTGTATTAAAACAGAGTAAAGGTTCAGAAGATCTTCTCCAAATGGTTTTGAGATGAACTCCTTTACAAATCTTCACAAATCACACCAAAACAAGTACAAAACACTCAAATCTTCTCTCTAGAACTTGTAAATCTCCTCCTTGGTCGCCCCTGGTCTTTTCTGAGTCTCAAAGGTCGAGTTCTTCTCTGAATTATTGAGGGGAGTGGGTAAAAAGGAGTGAAAAGCTCGTTTGTGCGTGTGGAGCCCGTAGAGCCTGAGATCGGTCGATCCACATAGACCGGATCGGTCGATCTAGTGCATGAAAGCATAGGATCGGTCGATCCACATTGACCGGATCGGTCGATCCCACGTCCTGTGCGATCAATACTTCATTCGGTCCATTGTTCGGTCTATCTTGCTTCTGAATAAATCCCGAATGCGTTCTTTTCTTTCAAGCTATCTAGTAACCTGCATATTACACTTAAGAACACCAAAACGCATCAAATAGACCAAAACATTAATTAAAACCGACCATTTAATTGCTCCAAAACGAGTTTAAAACCGTTAAAAACACGGAATATCAACTCCCCCAGACTTGAATCTTTGCTTGTCCTCAAGTAAAGAGGATTAAAATTTGGGAGCTCACTAACCCTCAGTAGACCTTACCTTGTGATTTCGCTAACCACTTGAATCAGAGACTGTCAAGGCTTTCATTCCAAATCCCTACCAAGACCTCGCAAACCTTCCCATATTTCAGACCTGCAAGTCTCAGTTTCAAGTAATCAACTCTTTACATTCATTAAAAAGGGCGTGACCTTTCCACCAAAGATATCTCCATCAGGTATAACGGGCTCGGTGTATGGGAGGCTGTTTTAGTGTTTAATTAGGTGAGGCTCAAGTGTTTGTGGGTATCAGCGATAACAAAAAAAATGCAAAACATTATGCAAAATCGCTGGAGAGACCGAGTATATTGATAACCATGTTTTCGAACTGCTCAAGTCTCAAATGATCAAAACCCAACAAATCTCAAACTCTAACCCCAAATTTAAACAAAGCATCATCTCTAGTACATAAAATAAAAATAAAATGTCTAAATCAAATATACTGAATGAGATATAAACATGAACTCTTTTTTTTTTTTTTTTTTTTTTTTGGACCGATTACTTGCAAATGTTTTGTGGTAAATCGAATCATATCTTTTTTTTTTTTTTTTTTTTTTTTTTTTTTTTGAAGAAAACATATACAAACCGAAATCGAATATATACACTGCGATGCAATCACACACTTACAACACCCAATTTTTCCATTTACACCTCTAGACACACAGGTCCGTGTCTAACCACCTAAATGTTCCGATCCTACCTAAGCAGTCGGATGAACCATGTCTACCCTAATCTCTCCATTGTTTTTGCACATGTATGCACATATAATCAGTGTGTAAGAATGCATGGAGATGAAATAAAAGGGTACAGTGTAGGTGTGGTACCAAACTATTGATGAGTCTGGCCATTCAGGATTATTAAAGAGTGGTAAAATGTGGTAAAGAAAATCCTGAATGTGTATATGGTGTACCGTTTCCTGATGTTGATTCCTGGTCAAAAGAAATTAAATTCATTAATGGTCAAAAATATTTGAGTCGATTACAATTCACTGAGACTTGATAAAAGATTTAAGGAGAGGTTGCTTTGTCAAGTGGTTCCTCGGTTTGTCTGCGCTAACAGTCCTGAAAAATGGTCAATATGAAATGTAATGCACAACACACAAGGAAATAGTCTAATAATCATCACAGGGTCTGAGAAAAATACGTAGAGTTTTTTTTTTTTTTTTTTTTTTTTTTTTTTTTTAAAACACAATCAAATCCGATAAACTAAGAAAATAAAAGAAATAAAAGCAATATGGTACATAAGTAGCATCCTCCCCCAGACTTACTTCACACCGTCTCGGTGTGAAAATAATTCCAAGAGAGATTACCGATCAGGCGTTGCGGTCAGTACGCCTCTTGGAGCGCCTCTCCAAGGCTCCATCATCATCAGAGTCCTCCGCTGCCTCAGGTCCAGCAGCGGTGTCGTGAGCGCCTGAGTCGTCATCGCTATCTCCAGAAACAGCTGGCTGTGATGCGCATCCCTTCTTAATGTTGCAGATTCCCTTCCACATCTTCAGCAGTATGGAGTTGTTGGTTTGATGGCTCTTGATCGACCAAGCGTTGATCTCAGCAGCGGATGCAGTAGCGGGAGGTGCTGGTGGCAGCATATACGGAGTGAAATCCGTGGGGAAAAGACTTTCCTCATCTTCAGGTTCCTCCTCTATATCATCATGTGGTGTCTGCTGGTGTGTCGATGATGATGCGACTCCTTTCTTCTTCAGTGTCGCGGGTCTGGTGCAGAGAGATGCAGGCGGTGGTAGAAATATGATAGCACCTGGATCAGTCAGCTCGGTGATGGCGGTATCGGGTAGCTTGACAAATTGCTCTCTCCCTTGTTGGTTCTGGAACTGGTAGATATGAGGGGCGGACTTGTCGATGCTTCCTCGCCAAGGGCCGGTGAGGTAGTGGCTGCTAATGAGTGCTCTCATGTCGAAAAAGTTCTGATACATCCCCTTCTTATCCACCACTCTGTCAACAGGTGGAAGAAACACTCCACAATGCCTTAAGATCTGTGTGATAACCGCTCCAAACCCACATCTCTTCGTATCTGAAACTTTGAAGTACGCAAGCTTCTCCGCGATCACAGCTCCTATGTTTATGTCCTTCCCGCTAACATAGGTAATGTCCGCGCCTTGAGGCCATAGGTGTCCAGCCCCGATGAACAGAAGAGCTAGCTCATCTTTTGTCACTGCAGCGGGTTCCGTCTTCCCATAGATAACACTGCTGATCACTCTCACTGCATATCGCAGAACAGGGCTACGTATTCTCGCTTGCTTGGCCTCTCGAGAGATGAAGTTTCCTGAAGCGATGAATGTCCAGAAATCATTGTGTTCCGGGAAGTCAGGAACACAAGATTGACGTCCTTTCCCGAACCCAAAGACGTCGCACAGCTGAAAGATGGTCATGGAGTGGAACTGCCTGTTCACAATGAAGGAGAACATCGCCTTATCAGCAACTGGGTTGTCCTCGTCAGGATGGTAGAGGCGGGCTGATGCGAGGAACTGCCTGGTCAAGTCAGCATAGCAATCACAGTGAAGATCGAAGATGTATCCCAGGCCAATCTTCTCGAACAAGGCTTCAATATCCTCGGTTATCCCCAATGCATCTGTAGTGTCTCTGTGAGCGAAGCGCGACGGACATATTTCCACTCCCCTCATCTGCTCATAGAAATCATCATCATGTATATCCCACTGCTGGGTTATCTCTCGATTCGCAGGATGAGACCTATCCGTCTTTCGGAACTTGCCCTTTGTGCTGAGCCTAGCAGTCTGTACCGAGGAATCCCCACGCTCACTCTGCTTCTTCTGTCTCTTAGGCATTATCTGCAAAATTAATTCATCAAAACCCAAGTAAGAGACATATAGAAAAACACTCTTATATAATCATTTCTGATCAACCTCCTAAACATGTAAAAATTTAGCACACATCTCTTCTCTAAACTCAAAATAACACATCACACTCCATTCCAATTTTCGTTTTTCAATTAAACTCGAAAATTAATTTTTTTTTTTTTTTTTTTTTTTTTTTTTTAGGCAAAATCGCAATTCATCCTACAAATTGGCAATCTAGGTAACCCATGAGTATAATCATCACAAATAAACCATCCTAGATGCTATTCCATTTAGAATTCGGAGATTCCCCTAAATCCAACCCTAGGGCGATTTTTGATTCTAAAATTAGAGAGTCATACCTGTGTCTTGATGAAAACTGATGGTAGAAATGGATAGAGCTTGAAAAACTAATGAGTTTAGCACCAAGAATTACAAAAATCGGTTGAGATATGATGAAAATCGATTTGCATGTTCTTTAGAGGTTTGAGAGAGTTTGAGAGGAGAGGAAGATGAAATTATGAGTGTTTTGATCTGATTTTCGCGAGTGGGATCTTTTGTGGGTGTTTTCCGGTTTAAATTGAGTGAAATCAAACCGGGCAAGACTTACCTGAGATCGACCGATCCGTACTCTTAGGATCGACCGATCTTATGCACGGATCGACCGATCTGCGTATACCGGATCGACCGATCCCTTACCTGGATCGCCGTTCTGTTTCTTTCGGATCGATCTATGCCTGATCGTGATACATGCCTAAAAATCATCTAAAAACACAACCAAAAATCAATTCACACAAGAAAACATAATCACAAAAAGAGAAAGAAAATCAAACCATGTGGGTTGCCTCCCAGTCAGCGCTTGTTTAAAGTCGCGAGCCTGACTATTTTGTTGTCCTTAGGCGAGATCGGGTTCCGTTAAAGGAATGTTGGTTCCTTCTTCGGGTTTTGCATCTGTGAAGTAAGGTTTTAGCCTCTGCCCATTGACGGTGAATTTCCTCCCATTGTCTTCCAAGACAACAGCTCCATAAGGTCTAACCTCTGTGATGGTGAAAGGTCCGGACCAACGAGACTTAAGCTTTCCAGGAAATAGCTTGAGTCTAGAGTTGAACAGAAGGACTTTGTCTCCAGCAGCGAAGTCTCTCGGGATTATCTTTCTGTCATGCCATGCCTTAGTTCTTTCCTTGTAGATTTTGGTGTTCTCATAGGCGTTCAACCGAATCTCGTCCAGCTCGTTCAACTGAACCATCCTCCTTTCTGCTGCGGTTTTAATGTCGAAGTTCATCAACTTCGTTGCCCAAAAACCACTGTACTCCAATTCCACAGGTAGGTGACAAGACTTTCCATAGACCAGATTAAAAGGAGTGGTGCCCAAGGGAGTCTTGTAGGCGGTTCTATACGCCCATAAGGCGTCATCAAGCTTCACAGCCCAGTCTTTCCTTGTTTTGCCTACAGCCTTCTCCAAAATCCCTTGATTTCTCGGTTCGATATTTCAACCTGCCCACTTGTCTGAGGATGATAAGGTGTAGCTACCTTATGCTTTACTCCATGTTTCTTCAGCAGTTTATCGAACGTCTTGTTGATGAAGTGAGAGCCTCCATCACTAATAACCACTCTCGGGATCCCGAATCTTGGAAAAATGACTGTCTTGAACATTTTCTTGACAACACTAGAGTCATTTGTCTTGCTGGCTACTGCTTCCACCCATTTGGAGACATAATCTACCGCAACCAGGATGTACTCATTTCCATAAGAAGATGGGAAAGGGCCCATAAAATCAATTCCCCATACATCAAAAACTTCAACTTCAAGGATGAAATTTTGGGGCATCTCATTTCTCTTACTGATGTTGCCCTTCCGCTGACATGCATCACACTTTGAGACAAACTCATGGGCGTCTCTGAAAAGTGTAGGCCACCAGTAACCAGCCTGCAGGACCTTAGAAACCGTCTTGAATGTTGCAAAATGGCCTGCGTATTCTGAACTGTGGCAGTGGAAAAGAATCCCTTGCATCTCATTCTCCAGAACACATCTCCTGAATAAACCATCTGAGCATCTCTTGTAGAGGAATGGATCATCCCAGTAGTAGTGGTTCACATCTCTCATGAACTTCTTCCTCTCATACCCCTTCAGGTTCGGTGGTTCAATTTCAGCACATAGGTAGTTTGCAAAGTCTGCAAACCATGGGAGTTCATCCTGAATTTGTCTCATGACACAGCAATCAGCCTGATCCAAATACTCATCCTCCAGCAAGGTGATCACATAGACATTCTCCTCGGGTAATGTATCATCCAGTGGTGTTTCAGCTTCCACTCTCATTCGGGAAAGATGATCTGCCACTCCATTTTCTGCTCCTCTCTTGTCTCTGATCTCAATATCAAACTCCTGTAGGAGTAAGATCCACCTTAAGAGTCTCGGTTTAGCATCTTTTTTCGTCATCAGGTACTTCAAGGCTGCATGATCTGTGTGCACAATTACTTTCGAGCCCACCAAATAGGACCTGAACTTCTCGAAAGCATAAACTACTGCCAGCAACTCCTTCTCAGTGGTAGCATACTTGATTTGAGCATCATCAAGCGTTCGGCTGGCATAATAGATCACATGGAGTTTCTTGTCTTTTCTCTGCCCCAAAACAGCTCCAATCGCGTAATCACTTGCGTCACACATTATTTCAAATGGCAAGTCCCAATCTGGTGGCTGCACAATGGGAGCACTGACTAGAGACTTCTTGAGAATCTGAAACGCAGCGAGGCAGTCAGCATCAAAAACAAACTTCGCTTCTTTGCACAGCAGACGGGTGAGTGGCCTCGCTATCATAGAGAAGTCTTTGATAAACCTCCTGTAGAAACCGGCATGTCCCAGAAAACTCCGAATATCCCTCACTGTCCTGGGAGGCTGTAGGCTGGTCATAACTTCAATCTTTGCTTTGTCAACCTCGATACCCTGCTCTGATATCCTGTGACCCAAAACAATGCCATCTTTCACCATGAAATGGCACTTCTCCCAATTTAGCACCAAGTTCTTCTCCTCACATCTTTCCAGCACCTTGCACAGATTAGCAAGGCAGTCGCTAAATGAAGAACCGTAGACTGAGAAATCGTCCATAAAAACCTCCATAATGTCCTCAATAAGATCAGTAAAGATCGACATCATGCATCTCTGGAAAGTTGCAGGAGCATTGCACAATCCGAAGGGCATTCTCCTGTAGGCAAAAGTACCGTATGGACAGGTGAATGTTGTCTTCTCTTGGTCGTCTGGATGAATGGGTATCTGAAAGAACCCAGAGTAGCCATCGAGAAAACAGTAGTAGGGGTGGTTGGCTAGTCTTTCCAGCATCTGGTCAATGAAAGGAAGTGGGAAGTGGTCCTTCCTTGTGGCTGAGTTTAGCTTCCTGTAGTCAATGCACATCCTATGCCCTGTGACTGTTCTGGTAGGAATCAGCTCAGCCTTCTCATTTGTGATGACAGTGATGCCACCCTTCTTAGGAACCACATGAACCGGGCTCACCCAAGTGCTGTCTGAAATTGGGTAGATCACCCCTGCACTCAACAGCTTTAGAATCTCCTTTTTCACAACTTCCATCAGTTTGGGATTCAGTCTTCGCTGGTGCTCTATGGACGTCTTTGACTCATCCTCCAAGTGAATCTTGTGCATGCAAAGATCTGGAGAAATACCTGTAATATCATCCAAAGAGTACCCCAATGCTTTTCTATACTTTCGCAATTTTGAAAGAAGCAAAGCGGTCTCCACATTATTCAGGTTAGCACAAATAATAATAGGATATGTGGAATTCGGTCCCAAGAATGCATACCTCAGCCCAGCTGGGAGGGCTTTAAGTTCCACCTTTGGAGCATTCTCCTCACTCCAATCTGGTTGGGAGGATGACGGTTTGACGGTTTTATCGGTGCCTGAGTCTTCAAGGCTGACATAGGCGACATGCTTCTCAATCGGTGAGGCTGAATCCAAAATCTCAGAAAATCCAACCACTTCTTGGTTCATGAACCCGAACTCACTCTCCTTTTGGGTCAATGCGACTTGTAGAGGATCATCAGTGTGCAACTCTTCATCCATTTCCTCCACCAGTTCAGTCAATGTATCAACCCAGAAAGTCTGTCCATCAATAGTCGGATTTTTCAGCACCTTCTCCACATTGTATCTCATCGCCATGTCTCCTAGACGTAAGTCTATATGCCCATTCTGTACATCAATCATGGCTCCAGCAGTAGCTAAAAACGGTCTGCCCAAAATGAGAGGATCTTTAGGTTCCTCTTCCAGCTCCAGAACTACAAAATCGGTAAGCACATATCCCTTTCCAACACCAACAGGGATGTTTTCTAGTACACCGACTGGTCTTCGCACTGATCGGTCAGCAAGGACCAAGGAGATCCTTGTAGGTTTGTAGTTCGTCATGCCTAGCCTCTCAGAGACAGAGAAAGGCATTAGGCTCACTCCTGAACCCAGATCGCAGAGACTCTTCTCAAAAGTAAGTGATCCAATGCGGCATGGTAGAACAAATGCTCCGGATCTTCACGCTTTTTAGGCATGACATTTTGTAGAACTGCGCTACACTCCTCATTGAGCATCAACACACCCCGCTCTAGGCTCATCTTATCGGTAAGAATCTCCTTCATGTACCTTTTAAGAGAAGGTACCATCTTCACCGCTTCAACAAATGGCAATCTCACATGTAACTCCCCAACAAGGTTCTTTAGCTTCTCGTACTCACGTTCTTTGATCTTCTGCCTTGGTCTGGATGGGTATGGAGCCTTAGGAACATAAGCAGGAGGCGCCACATACACCTCTTCAGGTTCAGAGGAATTTGGCTTCGTCGACACGGGATCGGTCGATCCAGATGGACCGGATCGGTCGATCTCCTTCCCCTTGGATCGGTCGATCTGTTCTTGAGATCAGTCGATCTCTTTCTCTTTCGATTCCTCAATCGTTTTTCCACTCCTAAGTGTTATAGCATTCACAAACTCCTTGGGATTCGTCTCTGACTTCCCTGGTAGAAATCCAGGTGCTGTTCTGCTGCTGGAGGCGGTTTGAGCAACTTGCTTTTCCAAAACTTTCAAATGGGTGTTCAAAGCTTCGAACTTCCCATTAAGCTCTCCATACATGTTATCCACCTTGGTGTTTATCTCTGCAGTGCTATTCTTCTGACCTTCTAGCACCATTTGCAGCATCTTCTTAATTTCGTTATCTTGAGAAGGCTGTGACGAAGAGGCATTTCCTTGATTCTGATAGTTGTTGTAGTGCTGCCTTTGCTGAAATCCTGAGTTGCCCTAGTTGTTCCCCTGATATTGATTTCTGTTCTGAAATCCTTGGTTGAACACACTCTGGTTCTGATTCTGGTTCTGCCTGTTTCCTGCCTGAGGGTAGGACTGATGTTGTGGATTCTCCACATTGTTGCTCCGGTAAGACAGATTATTTTGCTGATTTTGATTCCACCCAAGGTTCTGATTGTAGCCTCTGTTGTAGTTTCCTTGACCACCAATGTAGTTCACATCAGCCTGCATATCACTTGAATCATCACCAACAGCTTCTTGTGAGGAACGATAGCCTTGCTCCTCCACAAATTTCACAGATTTCTGATCTCTCTTGAGAAGCATCTCAATCTTGGCATTCAACTCATCTATCTTCTTGGATTCATAACCAACACCCTTCTGGCTGGTATCAAACCTTGACTTGCGGTTTGCTTTGCTGGATGACAGGTTGTTCAACAAGGTGTAAGCTTCTTCAACAGTCTTGGTCATGAAATCACCATTACTTGCTGTGTCCATGGCATCTTGACTCTCTTCATGAACTCCATTATAGAAAATGTTCAGCAAACTCACATCAGTGTAGCCATGGTGAGGGCAGTCCTGTGTGTACTCCTTGAAACGCTCCCAAGCCTCATGAAAGCTTTCTGAATCAAGTTGCTGAAAGCTTCCAATTCTGCTTCTCAGATATGTGGACCTTGACTTGGTGAAGAAATGCTGTAGAAAAGCAGCTCTTGTCTCTTCCCATGTAGTAAGAGATCCTGGAGGGATGGACTTTAACCATCTGATAGCTTTATCAGCTAAGGAAAACGGGAACAACCTGCATTTCAAAGCGCCTTGAGGAACTCCATTATGTCTGCTGGTGTCACAGACTCGCTCAAAATGCTCCAAGTGATACATCGGGTCCTCAGACGGGTTTCCATGAAACGGATTTTTCTCCACCAAATTAATGAGACCAGTCTTGATCTCAAAGTCTCTTCTCTCAATGGGAGGTGGGCGAATCCCAGAACGATCGGCATAGAATGCATCTGGTGTATCATAATGTGCAAGCGTCATCCTAGGCATGCCATAGTCTCCAGCCTGTTGTCTTGCAGCTACACCAGCCTGCTGATTATCACCAGCATTGTTGCCTTCTCGTTCATTTACAGGAATTGGATTTTGCGGGTTGTCCTGAAATTGGTCTTCTTGGTGTTCAGCCATTTCAACCTCTTCAGCGGACTCAAGTCTTTTCTTTTTCACTTGTCTCTCTAGGCGGCCGAGCTCTAACTCCAAAGGTATTAAATTCGATGATCCTTTGCTTCTAGTATGAAATCCGCTCATTCACCTGAAAACACAAACAGAAAGAGAAAGACAGAAACATTAGACAAAATAAAGAAAATGCTATAGTCTTAAACTGATCATTAACTCTAGGGTGACCAAATGGTCCCCGGCAACGGCGCCAAAAACTTGATGTCTCGAGTTTTAACCCGATTATCTAACTGCAAGTGCACAGTAAAGTACGCAGTAGTAATACGGGATCGAATCCACAGGGACCGATGATCACACGTAGAGTTGCAGACAAGTTAATAGCTACAGCGAATCAAAATATATTTTTGATGGTTTTTATTTAATTTTCTCTAGTGTCACAAAGCATAAACAAGCATGTAAAAAGATGATTTAAACGATTTGAAAACTATTTTAAAACAAACGTTGGGCATTGGGAATTCTCAGGGATTTCTTTTTAATCAAGATACAATTAATGGAAGACACAGGGATATATTAAGAACCGTCTAGAACTCAAACACGATATTAGAATTAACCTACTTCCGTAGCGCTAATTCTCTATGTTATAGAAATCTCCACACTAACTTCCGCTGAGTTTCAATTTCTAAACAAGCATTAAGAACAGGTTCAATATGTTCACAAAGCGCAATAACATCAACTTCCGAGGGTTAAGGACACTTTGCTCATCTAAAGTATTTTCGGAAGTTCAAACAATCACTTTCGGTGCATCAAACAATCTGAAATCATGAACTAAGTGATCAATTCAGTTCAAGCAGTAAGAAATCCATTAGATGAAGAACCAAAACGTAATCCCTTAGTCTACACATGTTTTATGGATCAAAACATCAAGAAATCCCCTATGAGAACCCCTAAACCCAACTAGATGACTACTCACACATAACTAAGCAAGAACAAAACGATTTTGATGAAGAAAACATAATAAGATTGTATTAAAACAGAGTAAAGGTTCAGAAGATCTTCTCCAAATGGTTTTGAGATGAACTCCTTTACAAATCTTCACAAATCACACCAAAACAAGTACAAAACACTCAAATCTTCTCTCTAGAACTTGTAAATCTCCTCCTTGGTCGCCCCTGGTCTTTTCTGAGTCTCAAAGGTCGAGTTCTTCTCTGAATTATTGAGGGGAGTGGGTAAAAAGGAGTGAAAAGCTCGTTTGTGCGTGTGGAGCCCGTAGAGCCTGAGATCGGTCGATCCACATAGACCGGATCGGTCGATCTAGTGCATGAAAGCATAGGATCGGTCGATCCACATTGACCGGATCGGTCGATCCCACGTCCTGTGCGATCAATACTTCATTCGGTCCATTGTTCGGTCTATCTTGCTTCTGAATAAATCCCGAATGCGTTCTTTTCTTTCAAGCTATCTAGTAACCTGCATATTACACTTAAGAACACCAAAACGCATCAAATAGACCAAAACATTAATTAAAACCGACCATTTAATTGCTCCAAAACGAGTTTAAAACCGTTAAAAACACGGAATATCATTGTTTGAGAAGGTTTAATTCTATCTTCGGTTGTAATGATAATCATACTTCCGGGACCAAACCAATCAGGCTTGTTTGCCATTGCCTCTAGTTTCAACAAGCAATCCACTTCATCAAGAACAATCAACACTCTTTTGTCTCTTAGCCTTTGCTTAGCCAGTCCCAAGTGATCAACCTTAATATCCTTTTGGTTGAAAATCCTATACAGTAATTCTTTCTGGTAATCCAACTGATACTTATGATGGGAGCCACCGAGAGAAGGCATCTCACTACTCCCCCTGATATCCTCAATAAACGTGCTGAACTCAAAATTAAGAGAGAACCGGTTGTACAAAACTCTGGCAGTGCTCGTTTTACCAATCCCAGCAGGACCCACGATCCCTATGATCTTAACGTCATCATCGGATTGTTGGCTCAACAACAGCTTTATCTCCTTGATACGAGCTTCCATGCCAACAAAGTCATCAAAATCTTTTGATGGTGTAAACACCAACACTTTCATAACATCTCCGGAAATTTTGTCGATCATCTTAGCTTCATTGTCCCTAACAAAAACAGAGGCGATCCATTAAAACAGTCAACAAGAAACGAAGCTTCTAGTATCAAGATCATACAATGAGTATTAAATATTACAAGACAGGAGTATATTTCTCACAACAGCCATATTATATGACTAATGACTGTAATGAGAGCTTTCCATAACTCCTAACTCTATTCTTTTCCATAATTCTTAACTAGTAACTACAATTAAATACGCAAGTGGAAGTGGAAGTGAAAGTGAACGAACCAGATGCGAGAGTGATAGCCAGCTATATTTGCGGCAGCTTTCAAAGCTTGAGAAACGCTTCAAACTGTTTTTTCCATAGAAGGTAGTTTCTTTCTGTGAGTTTTACTGTAACTGAGTTTACTATTTTGAGTGAAGGAGGATTGTAGAGTTCAAGCGCTTCCATGGTGCTCTGATACCATGAAAGTTGAAGAAATAAGATTTCTGAAAATGTAATTTCTATTTCTTGTTTCTTAAGCTTTTACAATGTCTCACTCCAATCTTATATAGTAAATGATGAAAGCCCTAGTTCACTATCGACGTGTCATCATCCTTCTTCTCCTAGACATCCAAGGGCTTGAAATGAGTTGTACAGTTCAGGACCACTTCTCAGTTCAGTACACTCAGTCGCTATCCTTTTTCCTCTTCTCTTCTCTTCGCCAGCTCTGATTTTGTTTTCATCTGTTATGACTGTTGAAGAGTTCTGTTGACTAGTCTAAGTTTGAATTTCATTGGTCTTGGGTTGGGCCTGAACTGACTTCGTGGGCTCTGTGATTTTCTCGATGAAAACTGCATCGTTTTGAGCTTTAGGTTGTGACTTGTTGTGATAGGAGTGACCCGCAATATGAGTAGGAGAGAGTTAGGACTTCTAGCCAAAGTTTACATCAAATCCAGCGCTTGCAAGCAACTGCTTTACATAATCACCACTGAATGAACACTCAATATGAAGGTATATGGACTTTCCATTCTCATGTGAACCATCGTAATAGACTCGTAAACATTCCTAATATTATCCTCAATGAGACTGGTTCTGGGTCGAGTCAATGCTGATTCTTGCTCTTCCTTTACCAAATCTACAATCATGCATCTTCATATGTTTATGAACGAATAACTTGAAACAAATTGTTCTTACAAACGCAACATTGCTATTACTGTTAAAGTCCAATTATTTTCTTGGAACCTTAATAAACCCCAAATTGATTGTCCCTGGGTGTGTTTAGATTGAGCTTCTCTTCTTGGAAAATTGAATTGCACAGAATCACAGAAAAAAATAACAACATGACAATTTCCTATATCTACGGAAGGCTGAACCTCATTCATTCTTGCTTCTTGTCTCTGCATCATCATCACATCTAGATTCGTCTCCTTCTTGAGTTTTATCTACACCGTCCTTTATTTCCTCCTCAACCCCATCATTATCAGCATCACCAGCTTCATCATTTTCCTCCTCATCGCGTCCAGATTCTTCTTTGTCTTCCAAAATTTGTACACCACAAGCTTTCACCTTCCAATTTTTATAAAAAACTTTGAACTCAAACACAAGCTCGCTGAAAGTGGCTTCTTTGGCTCCAGGGCAATCTTCAAATGTATACAGACGGTCGTCACATCCATAAAGATAAGGCATGTCGTCACGCTTGTATGATACATGTCGGAAAGTGAAGCCTTTCTGTTTACCCCTGAATGTACAAGACACACGCATCACTAACTTCTCATCCGCTCCATCATAGAGATCATTGATGCGCCAAGAAACACCGTATTTATCATCCTCGAGATTAATAATGCCTCTTGAGAGCAAGATGCAAGATTTGAATCTAAGGGATGTAGGAAGAGGTTGTGGAGCCTGATTAATCGTTAGGGAATCTGAAGTGAAACCGACAGACCAAGTGAAACCGTTGCCCACACATGCGATAGATCCTCCTCCTCTCCAAGTAGTATTCTCACTTGCTTTCTTCTAGAATAGACGCTCCACAATGAACCAACTCATCAGTGGGCCAAATTGCATCTCCAAACTCGCTACTTTCGGCCCTTGCGCTGGTACTGATACAGAATAGGAGGCATGTTAGCTTCATATGTATCAGGCTAGACAGTACTTGACCCCCAATATGTGTAGGAGAGAGTTAGGACTTCTAGCCAAAGTTGACATCTAAGACAGACAGCGCTTGAAAGAAACTGCTTTACAGAACCACCACTGAATGAACACTCAATATGATGGTATATGGACTTTCCATTCTCATGTAAACCATCGAAACAGGCTGAACCTCATTCGTTTCTTGCTTCTTGTCTCTGCATCATCATCACGTCTAGATTCTTCTCCTTCTAGAGTTTTATCTACATCATCCTTTATATCCTCCTCAACCTCATTACTATCACCATCACCAGCTTCATCGTCTTCATCCTCATCACGTCCAGATTCTTCTTCGTCCTCCAAAAGTCGTACACCGCAGCCTTTCACCTTCCAGTTTGTACCATGGCCTATGAACTCAAACACAAGCTCGCTCAAAGTGGCTTCTCCGGCTTTAGGGTAATCCTGGTTTAGACAGAAATAATCTTCAAATATATACAGATGGTCTTCTTTTTTTTTTGAATAATTATAAAGGTCTCTATATCCGCCATATCTACAGTGCATATGATACTGTTTTGATACATATTGGATAGTGAGGCCATTCTGTTTACCCATGACGTGACAAGACACACCACCCATCAGTAGTTCTTCCTTCTCTAAACTATCTTCTTTTGACAGCAAGATGCAAGCTTTGAATCTCAAGGATGAAGGAAGAGGTCTTGGCATCAGATTGATCGTCAGGGAACCTGGAGTAGCTTGGTGAGGGAAGTGTGCAGGCACTTCTTCACCCGGTAAGAGTGCATGTTTGTAGTCTGATGTGTAGATGAGCTCTTTTGCGTTTTGATTCAGACTGAGGCAGCCAGCAAAGTTTAGGCAAATATTTGGATTATGAAAAGAAGAGTCTATTCTCTCTAAGCATACACAGCAGTCTGCATCTATAGAGAGAAGGGAGTCTGGAAGCGGTGGAAGTGCTTTGAGATAAGGGCATCCTGTGACGTCAAGCTTAGTTAGTCCCGAGAGACGTCTGATGCAATCTGGAATAGTGTTCATGAGACCCCTTAAACATAATGATAGCGCCTTCTTCGTGGGTAGACATTGCAGTAAAATGTAGTGAACATCTAAGTCTGATACTAATCTCCAACTGCACTCCGAGTCAGGGCCCTCCCACTCGATTACTGCTTCAAATAAGTCACGGTTATATTCATATTCATTTTCACTCACATAATCATGCTCACTTTTGCCACTCTTACGCAAACCAAGAAACTCAAGATTCTCCAACTTAGAAACGTTCCGAGATATCTTTTTCAGCTCCTCGCATCCATTCATAATTATTTTACGCAGACGAGACAGATTCTCGATCCATGGAGGAATTTCCACTATCCTTGTCTTGCACAACACCAACTCTTCAATGCTGTCAGGTACATTTGGAAACTCCTTGATGTTTCTACACCCAGACATATCCATTCTATTAAGACAAGACCAATTATATCTGATTGATGATGGCACTTCCCATATCGGAGTCTCGCTCAGATCAAGTGTTTTCAAACTCGAGCAACCACTGAGTTTTTCCAGACTCAAGCATCCACTGAGTTCTTTCAGACCCGTGCTCTGAGCGAGGTTCAGTTCCTCGAGATTGATTAACTTACCCATAGAAGAGGGGAGCTCCTTCAAAAGAAAGCAACGGCGAAGTATGCACCTTTTAAGCTTAGTGGCATTGCCAATCGTGATTGGGAGTTCTAACAAACCTTCGCAGCCATGAAGAACTAGTTCCTCGAGACTAGTTGCATTTGTGAGATCTGGAATCTCTTTCAGATACCGAGAACGACTCAAAACCATTCGCTTGAGGCGCTGGAGAGGCTGTTTTACAAAAAATAGAGATAAGCTTTAGAGAAATGACTAATCGTCCTTTACATGCAATACATTACAAAAAAAAAGGTGCCGACTTTTTTTACCTTGATTCCATCCCAAAGCTTCTCAAGTTTGCTTTCTCTCATGATAAGTTCGACAAGAAACTTGCCAGAGAACTTGGAAGGCAAAAATGTCAATGGACATTTGGGCCACTCTAGAAGTCTGAGTTTGTCGGGAAGACAGCTGAGGCCTTCGGGTATGCGCACGTTACGAGAGTTGACTCTTAGAAGCTGGAGATTCTTCATCCCTTGGAAGGCACTTTTACTTATTTTGATGATATCGTCATTTCTCCAATATTTTTCTAGCTGTATGCCTAGAACTTTTGCAGTACCCTTGAATATATTATTCAAAAGAAGTTAACCTCAGCTTAGGAAAACCAAGGAGACAGAAGAAGACTAGAGATGTAAACAAAGAAACTTACACTATCTTCTTCATCTTCAAGTAAATCAGAAATATCCCTGGTATCCATCAAGAACTGTCGCTTTCCAATCTGCTTCGTCTTTTTCTTGACAATATCTCTCCCCATTTGTTGCAGTAATGTGTGCATCCTTACTTTTCCGTATTCTGTGTATATTAGACTTTTCTGCTCTAAGTTATGAAGCCCATAGTCGACTTGTATATCACAGTCTTCAAGACAGCGTTTAACTCGATCAACCTCAAAACCAACAAAGAAACATGCAATGTACAGAAAAAGAGTTTTATCTTTATCATTTAAGCTGTTGTAGCCAAACATTAGAATTGATTCAATTCCTTTGTGAAGGCAAGACTTGAGCCTTGGTAGTGCATTTTCCCACTCGTCCCTGAACTTTCCTCGTAAAGACGATCCCAAGACTTTCAGGCCTAGAGGAAGACGACCAACAAGTTTAGTAACTTCCCAAGCAAGCCCATAAAAATCATCAAGTGGAGTTTTTTGACGAAAAGCATATTGGCAGAAGATCTCAAATGCCTCAACTTCATCTGGAAGTTTCATATCGTAAATAGAGTTGATGTTTTGTGACTTGAGAAGGTCTCTATCTTCGGTTGTAATGACAATCATACTTCCAGGACCAAACCAATCAGGCTTGTTTGCCATTGCCTCTAGTTTCAACAAGCAATCCACTTCATCAAGAACAATCAACACTCTTTTGTCTCTAAGCCTTTGTTTAACCGCTTCCAAGTGATCAACCTTAATATCCTTTTGGTCGAAAATCCGAGACAGTAACTCTTTCTGAAATTCCAGCTTGAATTTATATTCGGAGCCACCGAGAGAAGGCATTTCTTTACTTCCTCTGATATCCTCAATAAACGTGTTGAACTCAAAATCAAGAGAGAAACGGTTGTACAAAACTCTGGCAGTGCTCGTTTTACCAATCCCAGCAGGACCCACGATCCCTATGATCTTAACGTCATCATCTGATTGTAGGCTCAACAACAATTTTATCTCCTCGATACGAGCTTCCATGCCAACAAAGTCATCAAAATCTTTTGATGGTGTAAACACCAACACTTCCATAAGATTTCCGGCAATTTTGTCGATCATCTTAGCTTCATTTTTCCTAACAGAAACAGAGGCGAAACGTTAAAAAGCAGTAATCAACAAAAGTAAATCTTAAGATTTTTTCCAAAATGTTAGATTTAGATAGTACTATTATAATGGTGATAAACGCATACTGATTATTCTTTCTATTATCTTTTGATGTTGTTTTTCATGATAATTTGTTGTTGGTTTTTATTATAAATTTTAACTAACTTCTTTATATTCTTTAATTTTAATTTTTATATGATATGAAAGCCATAGTTTTTTTGGGTGAATCAGATTAGAGTTTTATGAGAATTCAAGACGTAGTTTGTTTTAATGGGTTACTTTGTTTTAATGGATTACTTTGTTTTAATGGGCATAGTTGTAAGAAAAAAAAAAGAATTCTTGTACACTACACCCATATCAGGTTTGTTTCATTATAACATATTAGTTTCTATGAAGGTTTTACACTGACCAATTGTATCAAAAACATAAAATAAAAATGTTGATTAAGAATATTAATTTTGATGAGTAAATAAATTATAATTTCATTTGAATTATTAAGAAACAGTTTGAAACTCATAAATAAACTATTTTTCAAAATTTGTCTTACTAACATGTTTTCGTAAAACTGTTGTAAATTCAAGAATGAAATGACTCAGTATAAAGAAACAAACTCAAAGTAACTAATATTTTGATTTCTTAGGAAATTTTTGTGATCTATTATAAGTTTAGATGATTGTTTATAGTTTATACTTGTATTTTAGAACTGGAATAAAATCTAAACTAAGTCACAGAATTTTTTTTTACTTTATTTTTTAATTATATATTTTACTTTGATATCTGTAACTTTATAAAGATGATTTCATTAAAAAGGAAAGTTTAATATTCCCTTTATAACATATTTAGAACAACATAAAATATACTTTCAAAATAATATAAATACTTTCTTTATATCTTTCTTTTTCTTAGATGAAAAGAAAATATATTTGATTGTATATAATGTGATTTCGTAAAAACGTTCAGAAAGATAATTTTGATATTAAAAAGAATATTATTTCCTTTAAAAAATAATTTTAAACAATATTAATTATATATTTTCAAAGTAATAGAAATAAGTTTTTTTATATCTATCTATTTTCTTAGATGATTACATAAATAGCATAAAAACTCTCTAAATTAGTTAAAATAAACTTATTAATTTATAGAGTTATTAATTTAAAGAAATTTTCTGTTTTGGATTTATATTTTAAAAAAATATATTTTTGTTTAGAAAACTGAAAACAATATTTCATTTATGATATTATATATTATAGTTAAAGTTTATAGATATATATTTAACTATTTTTGCTAGATTATTGATATATCTTATGTATGATGATTAAATATTATAGAATACAAAGTCACTTTGATATATAGTTGGATGAAATTAGAAATAAAATTAGAGATGAAATTTATTTTAAATAAATATAAACAATGAATAATTTTCTGTATGTTTATATAATATATATATATATATATATATGATAATTATTAATTTATTATTTTAATGGGATCACATATTTACCTAAGAGTTTTCAAAATATTACTGTCTTATCGAATTATGTTATATTCTATACTAGTCCAACTTGAGACTAAGAAAATTTATTAATTTATAGTGTTTATTAATTTACTGAGCATTAATATATAGAATTTCTATTGTAATTAAGTAGCATGAACTGATATATGTTTGACTAGCTAAATTTTTTTTATAATTAGTATTATTAAAATATTTTATTTAATTTTTCCATAATCTTTAGTTTATTATTAATCTTTTATAGTTACAGCAAAAAATAAATATATTTTACTTATATACTATAATTTCTCATAAACATTCACAAAAGATTTTAGTGCGTATTTATAAGAGATATTAAAAACAAAACTAAAAAAAATTTCTTACAATAAGCATATTTTGATCAGTATTACAAAATATTTTAAATTGAATAACACTATATACTTTTAATGAAGTAGAAATATTATATTTTATCATTATTAAAAAATTCTTTTTTCTTAATATTTAGTTAATTTTATATTTTCTTTATGTTCGGGGAACTTAATATACACATAATCAAAATACCTAAGCAAGTTTGAATTTTCATTTTTAATATTATTTAAAATAATTTTAGTTTACCTTTCAATAAATCTAAGGCATACAATTATTTAGAATTCATAAAATATTCTATTTATTGTAAATATTGATATGCGTTCATGAGTTTTCAAAAATTTATCAGTTATACTTATACTTAGTAATATTATTTTTTATATAGTAATTTATGTTAATTAGAGCTTTAATTTAGCTTAGTTTTAACTTTTCCAAATAACATTATATAATAAATAGGAAACGTTTATAAATTTTATGAGCTTCCAAAAATTTATCACTTATACTTTTGGATGTAAATTCCTATTGATCATCGTTTTATTTTATAGCATTTTTAAAATCAACATATATCAAATTATTAAAATATAATGAAAATACTTGCATTAAGCGATAAATAAAACTAATTTGATTTGACTTGATTAGAATAAAAAGTAATTCTATTATTTTTTTGAATTTGAATGAATATATGTAACTCAATATACTCACAAAATGAGTAACTAAACTAATCCAACTAATATCAAGAATCAAAGATCTAACTATAACAAAAACATATAATTTTATAATAACATTTTTACACCTATAAATTACAGGATGACTCAAAATATTAATATAGAAAAATAAACTATTAACAAATTGTTACAATTCTGTTTTTTTTTAATTTATATATATGCGTGAGAATTCAGAATACTATCGTTATATTGTTTTATTTAATTTTGAGTCAAACACTTCAGTTTATTTTTAGCCATAATATATATTAATTTATACATAATTTTAATAAAATACATTTACATATTTAAGATGACAACCAACATAAACACAAATAAGAAAATTAATCAAAATTTTAGTATATTTAGAAAAAAAATTTATAGTTGAATTCAGAGAAATAGATACAATTCAATATATTGAAGTGATAACCAAGTCGACTGTTGACTCAAAAAAAAAACAAGCAGACTAACTCTTACATATCTGAAATCTATGTCTAACTAAAATAATATAATATTTTTAATATAAGGTATACATATATATTAGAAATTGATTTACAATAAAAATTAAATATCAATCAATTATTAAATATTTATTTTATAAATATTTATATCGGAAGAATCACCTAGTAATTATATATTTATAAGTAATTTTTACCATATTATATGATTTTACAATATGCAAGTGGAAGTGAGTGAACGAACCAGTTGCGAGAGTGATAACCAGCGATACTGGCGATAGCCTTCAAAGCTTGCCTCCATGCCTGCTTCACCTCATCTGTTTTTCCCTCACAGGTTTTGGCAAAGGCCTCTCCGAAAGCTCCAGTCTGGTTCCTAACATCAGATGGATCCACTTGGTAGAAAATAGGTATCACTGTTTGTTGATCCCTTTCTCTGCCCTTCTGTATTTCCTCCAACTCATCTGGCTCCTTTTTCCTTCCCTTCATGATTTCCACTAACTCATCCAAACACCAGCTTGAAGAAGCGTAGTTACGGGATAGCAAGACAATAGCAACCCTTGATTCTCTGATTGCTTGTACGAGCTCCGGACCGATAGACTGGCCTCGCTGAATGTCATTATCAATGAACGGTCTGATTCCTTTGCTTTCGAGCTTTACCAGTAAGTGACTAAGAAAGTTTTTGCGCACGTCTTCTCCACGGAAGCTCGGGAAGATATCATGCTTCCAAGTGAGAGAAGAAAAAGCCATGAATAGAGAGAGCACGCAAGAAACTGATGAACAGGATCATAATAATGATTCCAGCAAAGAGAGAAATAACAACAATGACGCAAAACCACACAAAAGAATCCCAAGACGAGTAAATAGATAGGTGTTCAAAAATAAAAAAAAAGACGAGTAAATAGATAAAAAGACAATTGAGAACGATGACACATAACCACAGAAAATAGTCCTACTGAATAGTCAATAGGACTATGTACAATGGTTTCGATATTCAACACTATCCACTTCATCTTTTAACACTCCACTAGATCTTGACCCGCACATTCGTACGAGTTTTATTCTTTCTATAATAAATATTCTAATTTATATAACATTATAATGTAATATACTATTTTACATAATTTAATGTTTCATTTATAAAATTTGGAATATATCTGAAAATTTAATTGAACCTATATAAAAGAGATGATTATTTTTGGATACTATTAAAACAACATAAACTTATTTAAAAAAGAAACTATAATATTTTGTAGTTTTTTTTTTGTCAGCAACTATAATACAGACTCATCTAGACTATGTAAACCAAATTGGTAATTCCGCATCCATATGGACGACGAGCAACGGTTGCTTTCGCGCACTTCGTCCAAGACTATCCGCCATTGTATTTTGCGTCCGTCGTATATGAATGAGCTCTGAGTTGTTGAAACTTGTCTTCAAAATTGCGATATCCTGTAAATAACTTGCAAAGGCTGGCCACTCTTCTGGTTCTGAAACCTTTTTCACCAACTGAGAACAATCTGTTGCAAATGTAACATTAAACTGTCTTAGGTTCCTCATGCATTCCATTGCCCAAATGAGCGCCTCCATTTCCGAATGTAGCGATGACTGACTCGCCCGCGTATTCCTTGCTCCCAATAAACCCTCAAATCCTTCCAAAGTGCTATATTATCCTTGTCCTGAGTATGGTTCCTTATTTTTCCATGATACATCCGTAAAACACCATCTTCCAGGAATGCACAGTGTTATGGCATTTACTGGTAAGCACATATGATCAGTCCCCTGTGTAAGTGTATTTTGTGCCTCGGACCAAAGTAAAGACTCTGTTTCTGCCAGCTAAAGAGTATCCCTAGGATCAATATCCAAATTGCTAAATACTTTATTGTTTCTTCATTTCCAAATATATCACAAGATCCAAGCAAAATGATGGTCCTCCATTGCCGGAGTGACTCTCCAAGATAAATGATCCAGTTTGCAAAGACAAAATAATTTTATATTAAAGATCATATTTGAGAAGTTACTTGAAATACACCAATTTGGATAGCATTTTTAAAAAATCTCAATTAAAGATATTCTAACATTTGAGTTTAGGGTTTAACGATTATTATTTAAGATTTATTATTTAGTGGGTGAAGTTGAGTTTATAAACTTCTGTAACTAATTCTTATGTAGTTATAAATGTTTTGGGAGGTTTAATTTATCTTTTAATAATAAATTTAAGATATTTATGAAAAAATGATAATAATTTAAAGGTAAATTTGAAAATAGTAAAAAATATGAAATAAAATTAAAATTTGTTGGAATTATGTTATATACTGTAACATTAAAGGGAAATTACAACAAATAACATATTCATAGTACCACTTTTCATGTTTACACTAATCACTTTTGTCCTCACTTTTAATGAAAGGTAAAAGATACTTACACTACAAGAAAACATATTTTTTACGAGGGCAATATTCGTTGTAAATTCGTCGTAAACGGGGTTTTACGACGAATTAACCTCAAAATACGTTTCGTTGTAAAACGTCCGTCGTAACGGAGATTTCGTCGTAAACGACTTGTTACGTTTACGACGACATAAATTCCTCGTAAAGCGCAGGGCAATGTTTCGTCGTAAACGAGACGTAAGTTTTCGTGGTAAACTCCACGTAACTGTTTCGATGTAAAGCAGACGTAAATACTTTCGTTGTAAAGAACACGTAAACATTTCGATGTAAAACCCTCGTAAATCTTTCGACGTTAATCACTCGTAAACATTTACGTGAAGTTTACATCGATTCTTATTATTAATATATATAATAAATTTGAATTTATTTAATATTCGTAATTTAAAATAATTTATATTTTAAAACGAAATATGAAAATTAAAAACATATTTTTAAAAAAGCATTTAAAAGTCATATAATAATATTTAAATTCATAATACAAACAGAAATATATAAAAAATTACATATCCTCGAAGTAGTCGGTGGGGTTGCTCGGCTGTTGACGGGTTGGATCGGACTCTTGGGGATCTCGTACTGGCAACCCAAGAGCGGCTCGTCTCTCACTCAACATTCTCTGCATAACCGGGTTTCCCACAGCCATCACGTCTAGCAAATCCTCAAGAGAGTCTAAACGAACCTGCTGGCTATCCATTCGAGCTTTCATCTGAGAAGTCTCTTCATCCCGTCTCGAAATGTATGACGAAGTTGCCCTTGCAACTTCGTTAACAGAGCCTATACCGACTATTCGTCCCTTCTTTTTAGGAGCCAGCTATAAAATAAAACTATATTAATATAGTTAATTATGCTAAAATATTAAAAATAATGTAAACAAAAATTTTAAGTTGTACCTCTTCGAAGATTCTGTCGGCGTCTTCGGTGGACAATGTGACGGGTAATCCATCGGGAGACTCCTGGGTTAGTTGCGTCTCCCGTTCTTCAATCCGAGCAGCCACTGCTTGGAAGAGTTTCTCAAATGCAGGATCCATAAAAACTCCGTCGGATGTGGCGTGAGTCATCTTGAATAGCTCAGACAGAGATGGTAAGACTCCCGTCTTCTCGAACTACAAAAAAAAAATTAAATTAAATATTAAAAATTATATTAATTGAATATTTTAAAATATATATTTAAAACAAAATTTACAGCTTCTAGACAGATTCCTGCATGAGGTTTTTGTCCGGTTCTGAGAAGCATGGGCAAATGACCATCTTTATCCTTCATCCTTCGAGAAGCCGAGCACGAATTGGCCTTTTTGATCGAAGAGAGGTGCTCCCAATAGGCGATGAGGCCATCCCACACATCCTTCGTGAGCTCAGTGGGCTTTCCCTCATACCCATAGATCTCCCACTTGTCCTTCCAATCGGAGACTGTGTTGCAGAGGCGGATCTTTGTCTTTGCAACGAATTCCGCCTTCACCCTCTCGGTGATTCCCAAAGACCAATGCCAATTTTGCTGAAACACAAAAATTTTGAAAAAAATTACAATTGATAATAAATATTAATATATATATATATTTAAAAGTGAAAATTTAATTAAATTTAAAAATCTTACCGCAAAACATTTAAACCAAGTGATCTTAACGTGATTTGGTGTCTTGCTCCAGTTCGGATATGCCCTGTCGTAGTAACCTTTAATCGTCGCCGAAACGCTCCGGCTAACACGGTTGTTAGCCCCAAACCTGAAAAAAAACAATTTAACCGTTAGAAAATAAAAATAAGTTCCTCGGGGTCTATCGGGGTCTAGAAAATCCAAACCCTCCCGTCCAGGCTGGGCAAGCAAATCCTCCACCGTATATCTCGCGAATGGAGCATATGAAGGGACACGCAAATCCGGATGAACTGCACCTTCTGGGACAGGCTGAGGTGCAGCGTGCAGCCGCTGGAGGAGGAGGTGGAGGCATCTGCGGTGGAAGAGGAGGACTCGAAGAAACTCTCTGAGAAGTCTGAGAGTCTGGAACTGCATCGGAAGACGATGGACCGGAAAAAGATGTACCGGAACCATCGCCAAACAACTGGGCATAAGTAGGTGCTGCTGGTTTCCTCCTAGGAGCCATCTAAAGAAAATTAAAATAAATTTAATCAATTACGACATAATTAAAAAATTATTCCGTTACCTAACTAATCACCTAAACTATAGTATTTCGTCACCTAACTAATCACCTAAACTAATTACCTAACTAATCACCTAAACTAATTACCTAACTAATTAATCACCTAAACTAACTTTAAAAAAAAATAGAAGAGGAGAGGGAGTGTACCTTAGAGGGAGAGCAAACAAGTTTGGGAGGAATGAACGAGGCAGCCTCGCTCTCGGCGTCTCAATATATAGAAAACGTTTCGTCGTCAACGCGACGTAATATTACGACGAAGTTACCAGTCCCGCGTTTTTCCATTTACGACGAAGTTACCAGGCCCGCGTTTCTCTATTTACGACGAAATTACGCCGAATCGATTTACCAGGCTTTTCCGTTTACGACGAAGTTACCAGGCCCGTCTTTTTCCATTTACGATGAAATTACGTCGAATCGATTTACCAGGCTTTTTCGTTTACGACGAAGTTACCAGGCCCATCTTTTTCCATTTACGACGAAATTACGTGGAATCGATTTAACCATTTACGACGAAGTTACCATGCTCGTGTTATTCTTACAACGATTTTACGACGCTTAACCCTAAACACCGAAAATGAAATCCCTAAACCCCAAAGTCACATATCATCTAACATCATATCTCTTCTTCTCTACTACTTTGTGCTCTTTCTCCAACTTAAACTCTAAAACCCTAAAAATCCAAATAATTTTTTTAAAATTAACACAAATACATATTATATAAAACAACATTTGTTACACATACATTAGGATGGTAAAAAAAACAATATTTCTTTAAACATACGTTACAATAGAGAAATACAACATCAGAGACATATATTACATCACTCTAAATCGTTTTCGTTCTCATCAATATTACATCACTCTAAATCGTTTTCGTTCTCATCACTATCATTACAATCATCATCGTCGCTTCTCTCGAACTCGTCTTCACATGCTTCATCTGTCGCATCTTCGGGAATATCTTCATATTGAAAGTTTTGCAGGTCGATCAAAAGGATTTCATCAGTTGGTTGTTCTGGTACCTCAACTTCATTGATAGCGTCTTCTTCTTGCAAGGGCGATTCTTCTCCAGCGACAATGCGTCCACGAGGTGTAATTTTGATAGTAGCTAACCAGTTTATCCCGGAAGTTTGAAGCCGAGGATAAGGAAGGAAGCTAACTTGCTCGGCTTGTGAAGCTAAAATGAAAGGCTCAAATTTGTTGTATCTTCTCCCAAAATTGACATCCACAACACCAAATTTGTTATACCGAATCCCTCGGTTCACAACAGGATCGAACCATTCACATTTGAAGAGGACGCATTGTAGCTTCAATAACCCCGGAAATTCTACTTCAATAATCTCCTGCAAGATCCCGTAAAAGTCTGTTTCACCTTTCACACATATTCCGTAGTTACTCATTTCCTGATGTCTCCTATACTCGTATGTGTGAAAGGTAAATCCTCGTGTGAAATACATAGGTGATGTGGTGACCTTTGCAACTGGACCTTGAACCAATTCGTGAAACCATACGGGATAATAAGGATCGTCATAATCAACCTGCAAAAAGCAGATATTCTTAATTAATATTGAAGTATCAAAACACTTACTTAATTAATCAATGTATGAGATATATTACGTACCTGTGATTTTAACCACTTGACAAAGTGCTTATCTTTACATGTGTCCACATCAGTTGCAGATATTCCTGGTATTGCTTCTTCAACTTGAGATACAAACATGCTACAAATTAAACAAATAATCAAGTCATACATAATTAACTTCAATTCATATAATTAACATTCACAAAAATATTTACCTTTCAAAGTAACGGGTCACTGCATCCTCGCAGTTGAGCAGAATATAAGTTTGGGCACTATGTTTATCCTCTTCACATGACCATCATACTTCTTTCGTTTTACCACCAAACCGTTCAATTTCCCAGAAAATGTCAGGAACACCATCAATTGGATATGATGTCAGTACTCCACCATCATCATATCTTCTAGGAACTCTTTTTCTCGTACGAACAGTTGGAGCAAAGTAGTATGATGTGAAGTTAGATGTTTCGGCTGTCAAACTCCCCGCAACTATTGAACCTTCCACCTTTGCAAGATTTCTTGATTTCCCCTTCAAATGTTTCATCTGTCGCTCATACGGATACATCCATCCGTTGTGAACAGGTCCACGAAGCAATGCTTCATACGGTAGGTGGACAACTAGATGCTTCATGACGTCAAAAAATGAAGGAGGAAATATCTTCTCCAGGTTTTACAATATGATCAGAATGTTCTGATGAAGTTGTTCGATGACTTCTTCCTTGAACGTACGTGTGCTAAGATCTCTGAAAAATGCTCTGATGGCTGTATATTGCAAAAGTAATCAAATTAATAACATTTCATAACATATGTATATATATTATAAAATTATAATTACCTGCAAGTGCTTCATAGACATTTGCTGGAAGGAGCTCGGCAAAAGAAAATGGAAGTAGTCGTTGCATAAACACATGACAATCATGACTCTTCATTCCGGAGAACTTTTGACCTCGTTCAACACATCTTGACAGATTTGAAACATAACCATCAGGAAACTTAACTTCTGATGCAACTCAGTCAAACAAGGTTGTTTTGGCTTCTGATGACAACCGGAAGATGGGAACAGGAACGTTTCCATTGCTCTTGATATGTAACTCCCTTCTTGAGCAAATATCAGATAAGTCCATCCTTGAACTTTTGTTATCTTTTGTCTTCCCAGGGACGTTAAGTAATGTATTCATGATGTTCTCAAAAAATTTATTCTCAATATGCATAACATCCAGATTGTGGCATAAGAGAAGATCCTTCCAATAGGGTAGCTCCCAAAATATACTCTTCTTATGCCAATTGTGAGAGACACCATACCCATCAGGCATATTTCCAGGAACATGCCAATTTCCTCCAACCTTAACTGTTTCCTGAGCTCCGTAATAATCAATGTCTGCTTCGATCTGCTGGCCGTTGAGATATGGAGGAGGACTGTCTCTGACAATTTTTTTGTGCCGAAACAATATCTTATTTCTTCTGTATGGATGGACAAGTGGAAGAAAGCGACGATGATAATCAAACCAACAACTCTTCCTACCATTCTTCAGTTGAAAAGCATCCGTCGATCCAAGACAATATGGACAAGATAATCTTCCATGTGTTGTCCAGCCAGACAACATCCCATAAGCAGGGAAATCACTTATCGTCCACAGAAGAACTGCTCGCATCATAAAATTGTTTTTCAAGGAACAATCGTACGTCTTCACCCCTTCTGACCACAATTGCTTTAGCTCTTCTATCAACGATTGAAGAAAAACATCAAGAGACCGTTTTGGATGCTTCGGCCCAGGGATTAATATGGTCAAAAATAGAAATTCTTGTTCCATGCACACATCCGGTGGTAAATTGTACGGCGTAAGAATGAATGGCCACAAAGAATATTGTCAACCAGACATTTCAAATGGACTAAATCCATCGGTGCATAACCCAAGATAGACATTCCGAATATTTGTAGCAAAATCTGCGTGTACCTTGCTGAAATGTTTCCACGCTCTTGCGTCTGATGGATGTGCAACCTCACCATCTCTCTGGACATGTTCCGCATGCCACCTCATCGACGCAGCAGTCCTCTCAGATTGATATAATCTTTTCAATCTGTTTGTAATTGGTAGGTACCACATCCTTTGTTACGGTACCCTATTCCTCCCACGGCCTTGCGGTTTGAATCGTGGTTTTTTGCAGAATCGACACTCTTCTAACTTGTCATCTTCTTTCGAGTAGATCATGCAGTTGTCGATGCAAACATCAATCATCTCCGAAGGCAACCCAAGACTATAAACCAATTTCTGAATCTCATAATAAGATTCAGCAGACACGTTGTCTTCTGGCAAATACTCTTTAAACAACTCCGTCCATGCATCCATGCAATTCTCAGGTAAATTATGATCCGCTTTAATATTCATCATCCTAGCTGCTAGAGACAATTTAGAGAGACCTTCTCTACAACCAGTGTAGATTGGTTGATTTGCAGCATCTAGCATTTGATAAAACCTTTTTGCATCCAAATTAGGTTCTTCTACATTTCTAGTTCCATCAGCTATTGTTGTAGTTGTTTCTAAAAATGCATCACTAATCATATCTTGAACCCTATCATGATCTACCATATGCTCCTCTTGATGATAATTATATTCATTATGCAAATGATTCGGTTCTTCACTATGATGAGCATCCTCAAAATTATTATTACTACTACTAGCTTCATTTCCCCCATAACCCTCTCCATGTTGATACCAAATGTAGTACTGTGGTGTAAATCCTCTGTTTACTAAATACTTCCATACAGTTTCACTACGTGCAAATTTTGAATTCTTGCATTTCCGACAGGGGCAGAACATCTTACCGCTTTCCTGCGTGATCGGTGTACAGCCCGCCTGGTGCATGAATGTCTCTAGCCCGCTCAGAAATGCGTTCGTCACCCTCCCGTCGGAATATTTGTGCAAATACATCCAACTCCGTAACTCGTAAATACTACCGCCACCGGCCATTTTTTTCTTAGATTTTTTTTGAAATTTTTTTTTCTGATTTTTTTTTCCGTCTGTGTGTTGTGAGGAAGAGAGTTGTGGGAAATGACATATATATAGAGAAATTTTCGAGTTGGGTAGTTGAAATATAACAACGATTTTACAAGGAATGTTTTACATGGATTTTACATGGATTTTACATAATATTTACAACGACTTTACGACGAAATTAGGTAAGTTAAAGCACATTGAATACACGTTTTCACCTAAATATAACGGTAACATGTTTCGTTGTAATGTCGATGTAACGACTACGACGTATTTCTCATTCCACGTACTTTCGTCGTAAACTTACATGGACTTTACGACGAAAATATTTCCTCGTAAATTTACATGGAGTTTACGACGAAATTTGGTCTCCTCGTAACTGCGTTGTAAACACCATGTAAATTTACAAGGAAATATTTTTGTCGTAAATCTTCGTTGTTATGGAAACGTTTTCTTGTAGTATTATACCCCTGTAAGGTTAACTAATCTAGACTTAGGGTTTAGAGTTGATGGGTGAGGTAGGTTTTTGGAATGTGAAATTTAGGATTCTAATAAATATATAAATAAATGCTTAGAAACATAAAAAAAAAATTAAAAAAAATGTCAAACATAATTTTCGATTTTCAAAATGAAAATCTGAAAAAAAATAAAAAAAATTCGAAAAATATTTCAAAAATTTTTTTTATAAAAAAATTTGAATTTGAAAAAGTATAATTTGAAAACATAAAAAAATTATTATTATTGTTTATTATTATTTTATTATTATTTTTATTTATTTA
Source organism: Brassica napus (assembly GCF_020379485.1). Lineage (NCBI taxonomy): Eukaryota > Viridiplantae > Streptophyta > Magnoliopsida > Brassicales > Brassicaceae > Brassica > Brassica napus. Next base: position 55,867,754 of record NC_063452.1, on the reverse strand, counting down.
AATAATGGTTTATTATATATATAGAGAACAAGAGTATAAGAGTCTTTTGCCACTTAATGAATGAGATATTTTTGAAAATGTCCCTTTAGAGATGGTAAAATGAAAAGTGGTACCATGAAAATGGAAACATAAAATTTCTCCAACATTAAACCAGTTTGATAAAGGTGTTTTCTTCACATAGAATACTGTTGGAATATTAATCTTTTTGACAGATATAAGACATTCATGCTATGACATTATTATGCATATAGATAATAAAAGTGTGTCAAGTCCTAAATACTGATAAAAGACCGAAAAAAATCACTCCGAGGGCGATTTACAAAGCGACTTTTCAAAACACATCTCTTCAATTCCCGAGCACCACCGGCGGTTTCGGCCGCCGATTCTTTCATGCCTTTCTGATCTTTGTTTCCACAGTAATTATATGATTTGTATGATTCTTCTAATTACGTTTGAGTTCATCTTCAAACGGAATCTGTATCCATCCACTTGTCGATGTTGTTCTCTTCAATTACTCCAACCACCGTTCATTGAGCCGTTCAGTGTCATTGGTTTGATTATCCTTTGTTCTTATATGGAATCATGGGGGAGTTTGCTAGAGAGATCTCGTCGATTCGAAGAACTGATTTTCTCCACTTCGGAGCGTCATCTTCCGGCAAATTTTATTATATTCGCCGGCATGTTTCCGGCAAAACTCCATGGTTTTACCAGGCCCTTATCCGAGCACTTGGTGCACGATGTTTATCTTCCTCCGGTCTTTACTGGAGAGGCGCAATCATTTTTGAAGCCACCTTGGCCTGGAGACTATAACAACGCTTCAATCTTTTATCTATTGTCGGCAAAATCTGTTATGGTCCCTACTATGAGAAGACAATATGGACAGGAGGAAACTATGATTACAGTGAGAAATCTAAGTGTGTTACAATTACCTTCGTTCACTGCTTATTATCCTTTAGAAGTTTGGCGGTGGTGTATCACTGAGAATGACGGCTTCTACTCGATTCTGGTCAGATGTTATCTTGTCTTGTCCGGAGTAGTTTCGGCTTGGTTCAACATATATCCTGTTTGGGATGACAACAATAAAGCTCCATCGTCTAAGGGTGGATGGAACACACAGAAGACTAATAGGTTAACATACCAGAGTCAAAAGGAGAGTACTATAGAGTCTATATTATTATCAAGAACACGGATACGGACGAATTGGTACCGTGTCGATTCTTCAAAGCATGTCCCGGATACAATGGGTTTACTGTATGATATGGAAAAAGAAAAAAATGTCAATATGGCATACCTATCATATCAGAGTGAGACGAATTCTCGAGAAGGAAAATAACAGATCACATGTTCTGTTAGCGTGTAAGGCTTATTGGAAAAGAAAGCAACGTCAATCTTCACTTCTACAAATGATTTGTCTTCAGCATATGTCGCATATTTCTGCTTATGTAATAAATTGTATTTCGTTGCTTTGTATACGATTCTACAACTCTATTTTCACTTCGGTATATCAATAAAATCTGTTCAGACGTTAAAAAAAAAAGATAATAAAAGTGTGTTCATATTTAATGTATTCATTCATGTATATATTCATTTCGAATATATATTGTTCATCCATTTATGGTTGGAGTAGAATATGTAAAACTTTATATATAGTGATTAATAAACCAATTTGGTATAGTTTTTAAATATTAAAATGAAATGATTTTTAACTCAATGGAATATATAAACACTAATAATAGTTGACTAAATCTTTATATATATGATATATAAAGAGATTAAATGTTTCATCTACAAAGGGGAGGTGTAAATTAAAATTTAATTATTAATAATAATATTAGATTTGTGTTAAAACTTATTGACATCCTACTATATAATAGCAGCTAAATTGAGGCTTTTTAAGCTATGCCACAGAGACAAAAATATTCTCATCCAACCAAACTGCCATGTCATTCTGGACTGGGCTTGGATTTTAAAAAAATTAATCAGCTTTGCAGCCCTTTTGACCCATCGTGCAGCTGTCTCGATCCCGTTTCGCAGCCCAGCCCATTTGCCCAGCCCTTTGTCGATTATGTTTCATTCGCAGGCCCAGCCCATTTTTTATACAGATAGCAAGTTTATTGTTCCATATATGATTCTTAGTATTTGAATATAACATATAACATATAAATCTAATAATATTAAAATATATTTTGTTTTTGTTAAGGGTAGTAGAACATCTGATCTGAAAACTGAAGAACTAAAATATAAAAAATGAAAATTATATGATATTCATAAAATTTTCCATCTGCTTTGTCTTAAAAAAATTAATTACGTAACTAACATTGCATGATGTTACGTACAAACTTTTGTTAGCTTTTATTTTGTAGTTTTATGATAATTACAATAGTATACATAATGAGAATGAATAATATATATAGAAATTATGTCGTTAGTTATTGAAACTACTTTGAAAATTTTAAATATTTATTTTTTATTTTATACAATTTTAAATCTAAATCCCAAATCCCCACCCGTTAATTATAACCCTAAATAACCACATCACACTAAAATCTTTCATTTTACTAAATTTAATAAGTAAAATGACACTATTACCCTAGATATATTAAAAATTACATTGAAAGTGGAATAAGTTTACATTGAAAATGGGTGCCCCTTTCATGCTTCTAAGGAATTTAAATCAAAGAAAAGGTTATGCAATGGAACACTTCTGATTGTTCCTTATCTAGGTGAACGTGTTATTAGAGGTGATATAGTTACAAGCTCTCATATTAGACATAAAGTGGACCTTCTAAGAATCATACTATCGGAATCAGTAACTAAACATCCATTCACCCTTGAAAGGCGACAATTTCCAATCAGGCTATGTTACGCAATGACAATTAACAAAATTTAGGGTCAGAGTTTGAAATGTGTCCTATTGTATTTGCCACAACCCGTTTTCACCCATGGACAGCTCTATGTTGGTCTTTACCGAGTTATTACCCAGTCAGCCTTCAAAATTATACAAGGAAAGGATCAAAAGATAGGAAGGGTTAAAAACATAGTCTACAAAGAAATATACAATGGTCTACCTCGCTCCCCTAAAGAAAATATTATTTTGCAACACAATTCACAACACAATCCAAAAATACTAAATTCCTTTCTCTCTCCCCCAGAATCACGATCAGATGCTCACCCAGAGCAGATTTCCCGGAATCACGAACAAATTTCTATACCATAAGATGCAAGTAACCAGTAAGTCTGCCGACCAAAACTCTCCGAACTCAATAATGAATCTGTACTAACAAAATTCTTTTATAATAATAGGCCCGCTCGCAATAGAAAATGTCATCTCTACAAGACCATTCACAATATACTTCGCAGACATCGTCTACGTCTTATCTTATTTTTATTCATTTTCGTTAGCTACCAAACTCTATTCCCTTTGGACAATTACTTATTTATACTGTCAAACTATTTAGTTTTGAACTGTGTGAACTGGATAACGTTCCCTTTGGATTGGATTGGATTGCGTTTACACAGGTACTAACATTTTATTAAATAATATTTGTTTTAAGCAATAAATATATAATACAATAATTTTTTGTAGATCCAAAATGGTACGTCTAACCATATGGGACAACGAGGCGGCTAATTTCAAGGAGTTAAATCGCATATCTACCAAGAAAAACCAAATCGTAATCATCACAAGTATCATTCCAAGGTTACATGAAGGTAATAAACTAAACAAAAAGTTTATGTCAAACTAAATGCTTACAAATATTACACTTATACAGGAAAACTATCACTCACAACCACATCAAGATCGCACTTTTACTTTGACACCGACATTGATATCATACAACGCTTCTAAAAGATGAATAAACTGATATCCTAAGCCTGATAGCAAACGACACCACTCAATACTCAAAAATACTCTTTTCTCCTATGAAATTTGATTGCTAACACAATATATTATTCCAACTTACTTTTGTTTAGAAAAGAAAAACTGATCACCGCATCACATTCAAACAAAAACTCTATGGTTAAATCTACAACACACAAAATTAACAAACACTTTATTAAACTAAAAACTACTAATCAAAAATATAATTTTTTTTAATTTGAACATGTTATCCGCGCGTAGCGCGGACACCGAATCTAGTAAATTATAATGTTACACGATAGAAGCATTTAAAGTTGTGACCTCTAAAAAATAGTTTAAATTAAAAAATCACACATGTAATAAGTCATGATTTTTGTGTTTAATAAATAAGATATTTTTATTTTAAAATTTAAATAGAAATGGATATTGCTATCCAACAAAATATTTTTAAAATGTATTTTTGAAAAGTAATAATTTTGAGTTGTTATTATCATTATAATATTTTATGTAATTTTTAATTTTTGTTTATAAATTAAAGCTAAATTAAATTTAAATTTCTGATTAAATTTTATGATAACTAAAATTTAAATTAATCAATTTTTGAAAATAAATTTTAAAATGCAACTGAAAGGATTTTTAAAAGATTCTGTAAGAATTTTATTAAATAAATATTTATTATATTTTATATAAGGATTAAAGATATTAAAAGATATTATTGTGAAATTATGTACATTTGATAAAATTTCTAAATAAATGTCTAACTTAAAATATCACATATGAAATGAAGTTGTGACTTATATTTTAATAGAATAGATGTCATCTTCTCTTTCTTTTACACCATCATTCAACATACATTCAATTTTTATACAGTACAATGGTCTTGTTGAATAAAATTCAACACTCTATTTTATTAATTAATAATTATTATTTTTATATCCAAATTAAATAAACCTAGTCTCTATTTACAGATAATTTAAAATGATAAAAAAAATTTATAAAAGATAAAAATAAATTATTTAATTTATAATAAGATTAATTGGTTTTAAATAACTATGAGAATATTTAAATATCAAAAATCTTTAGAAAGTGACATGTGTCGTCGGTGGTCTCTACTTTCTTCTTATTCAACATTTTAAATCTTTTCAACATCAATTAATCCACATCATCAAATTTCATTTTTCAACACCCTCATTATAGGGATTCAACTGTTGAATATTTTATTCAACAACCCTATTGTACATAGTCTAAGAAGAGACGAGTGGAGAGGAAGATACATGGAAGATTCAACGATGTTGACTTCAATAAGTGACTTGAGCTGATGCCCGAACCCAAACGGTTCATATTGTTTTGGAAATCGATATCCGGTTTAGACTCATATCTGAAATGGTTCAGATATCCAAATAACCAATCCGTTTTACAAATCCGTTTAGATTCATATCCGAATAACCAATCTGAACCATTTCAGATATGAATCTAAACGGATTGGTTATCTGAATATCTGAAAAGAGTCCTATCCATTCGTATTTTTTTACAAATCGAATTGGTTATTCAAATTTTTTGGTTCTGAAATGGTTCAGATATCCGGTTTTCCTAGTTTTGGACGTTTCTCATTTCCATCACCAGGTTATGGCCAAACCGATAGCTCTCGAGAATATCCTCAAAACGTTCTTGCACACCAAGAAATATATTGTTTCAATAAGTTCCAGCTTAGATACCAAAAGAGATGCTTCTTAGCTTCACGCAGTTGTTCATCAATAGTTTACAGAGCCGGAACGCAAAGGTACTACTTCGATATCTCTATTGCTTAAATCCAACCATTCTTTAGTGTCAGGAAAACATGGAAATGTCTTGATGTTCTGATAAGCTTGGTGAAAGCTTATCTGTTAAGTGACAGAAAGGGGAGAAGTTTGAGGAAGAGAAAAGGTAGAAGAAAAGATAGAGAGGAAGAAATTAGAGATTGAACCCGTTGTTTGATTAATGATCGTAATCGATAAGTTTTTTTGGTACAATACATATGACTTAAATAGACTAATAAAAGGACTAATAAAAGGCTTATTGACTTGATAACTTCTGAAGCCCAATAACCATCTCCCGAGGCCCATTAATGCTTATCAATACTCCCCCGTTAGAGATCCAACTTGTCCTCAAGTTGGCAATGAGCTAAGCCATTTTGTAATCGTTGCCTTTGTGTCAAGAACTTCCGTTTGGTGAGTTGATACCTGATTCCAGTGAGCAGAATAAATGGCACACAGACTAACTGCTCTGGTGGTCTTAAAGCGTGAAAAAAAAAACTTCATAGAGAAAGCACTCCATCATGTCTGTGGACTGAGAATAGATCAACTTGACAATAGTGATCATGCTGGACATTTTCTCTTGTAGCTCCTGTTCCCCATCACGAGTGTTTCTCTTGATCACCAAATTTGCTTTCACATCACTCTCGAAAACTTTTTGAAGCAGCCACATAAGAGTTGAATATTTCGTTGGAGTAGGCTTATCCAAAACAGAAGACTCTTCTGGCTCGAATTCTATATGTTCTTCAGATCCGCAAGTGAGCTTCTTAGAGCTAAGCAATGAATTTCCAGTCACTTGAACCATTTTCACAGTCTCAGTTTTCTTCTTGTTATTCACTCCTGTCTCGTCTTGAAACAATTGTGGAAACCTGCACTTCTCAATATGAAATTTGATATCCCATACATCTCCAACCACCGCATCAGTGTATGATAACCATGCATAAGTTCCTTTACATGCTTCTGCCAAACTCAGCTTGTCAAGTTTTCCTATTACCTGAGCAAGAACCCATCTCGGCCTTAGCCGCTTCTTATAAACCCTTCTCTGCGTTTCCTGTCCTCCAGCCTGCAATGCACGTTCCAGCCATCCTTGTACTTCTCTCAGTTGCTCACCCTTGCGCTTTTCTAGCTCTGGTGGCCTTGGTGATAAAAACGTTCCGTATGTAAAGACCGAATTAAGGTAGTAATGGCGTGTTCTTGTAAGTGTATTGTTTCTTCGTTATTTTCTCACCACAGAGCCTGAGCTTTCTCCCCGGTAGAAGAACAGTCTTGTCCTCAAGGCTGAAGGAGACAAAAGCTGACCCTATGATCTTAACCCCATCACTTGAATTTGTCTTTTGACTCGCTAGTGATCTCTTAAGACCAAGAACATCCACACGCTTAACCTCGATGTACAACTCAGTTCCTCCGTGCCTTTCTTTGTCTTGGCCCTTGCTATCTATGACCGAAACGTCCACTCTTTCACACAGCTCTGAAGTTTCAGCGTTCCCCAAGCCAAAATTGATATTGCCATTTTGTTGTGATGTTAGCCTCAGCCACTGAACTTGACCTTGTTTAATGTTATCATTTAACATCATTTGGGAGCCTGATTCCCGCTGAACTCTTTGCAACAATCTGGTGGATCGTATCACTTCTGCACCGGCTCCATTCTGGTCTTTAGATGAGACATGAGCAACACGGAGGGCTCCAGCAGTTACCTGGTTTCTGATGGTGTGATAATCTAGTGCGAGATGTTTCATTCGCGAATGAAAAACCGGGTTTGCACATAGATAAGTTGCACCAACATTGCCACAAGTATATCACAGGAGGACCCTTTATTTTGATGCCAAGCTCAACCAAAAGTGAACAAATCCATCGAAGAGTTCAACTCTATCGTTGCAAGGGTTTCTTATGTTTTTCATTCTCTTGCAATCAAAAACTGGATCAGTATATATGTATTAAAAACAACTATTTTTTTATGTATCAAAAAGACCTTATTTTGGTTGTTCCTTCATACCCTTTATCTCTCTTCAACAAGTACCGACTCCTTGAGCAACTTTAAAATCGTTTCAGCTCTTGTCGCTACCAGTGTCGTGCCTAGAGTATCGGGGGCCTAAGGCAAAAATTAGTTTATTTTATTTTAGAGAATAATATAAAAAGTAATATTAGTGTAATAATAACTTACTAATATTAATGCCAGTTTACAAAACAAAAATTAGTATAAAAAGGTAAATCAAAATAATTGCTATTTAGTTGTTTTGGAGTTAAGATTATTATATGAAAGAAAAACTTTACAAACTTTTAATGGCAAAGGTTATACTTGTTTAGTAAGACATTTTATATACACTTATGTACATCAATTCTAGAGAAATTACCTATGATAGCCTTTTTTAGTTTATTTTCATAAAAATGGTCTTCAATGAAAAAAAAATGACAAAAATAAGTTTTATTTACTCTACGATTAACTAATCTAGACTTAGGGTTTAGAATTAAGGGGTGGAGTTTTGGGGATAAAGTTTCAAATTTTAAAAAATTAAAAATTAAAATAAAATTTTCAAAATAAAAAGGAGATATTTTGGTCATTTTCTTTCTTGAGAACTATTTTTGTGACAAAAACTTTAAAAAATGTTATTTGAGAGAATTGCCCTAAATTTTGTACGGAGAATAAATTTCACATTAAAAAGATGATTAGTGTTTACAATAATAAATAAAAATAGAGATGAATGTTTGAAATTGAATTATTACAAGGATACACTGTTTTCAGTAACTATACTAGCATTTTGCGGATCTTAGTAAATATGGGGCCCCAAAATTTACAAATATGAGAGGGGCCTGAGGCCTATGCCTCAAAACTTATGTCATAGGCACGGCTCTGGTCGCTACACAACCTGTTCCTTGCGTTACAAGCTTGGTAAATGCCCCGTATTTATTCTCATCTTCCTCTACCAGCTTTGATCGGTAGAGCTTTAGTTCTACTAGATTTTTTAACCGCGCTACAGATATTATATGTATTTCTCAATTCTAAAAAAATAATGTATAATATTGTATTACATTATTTAAAGAATATAAAATAAGACTACATAACATAAATATATTTTTAAAATTTTCTTTGTGGATCTCATTATGTTGTTTGATTGTTGTACTTGATTCACATATTTGCATAGATATTTGTGATAGATGAATAACTATATTTTTATTATCGGTAAATAATATATATTTATTATATAATATAAGAAAAATGAAATTATTTACTTTTTAAACAAACTTGTCTCATGTTGGGGACTCGGTTATAGACATATCATATTCGAAGAAGACATTTTTACAGTTATCAATCTTCTTAACAGTCAAGAAACAAATCTGAATATCAAAACAATCTCTCATACGATCTCTTTGTGGAATAACTGTTCTGAAGAAATTGAATTTAGGCATAAAAAAGAACTGGAAATGGATGTGCAGATATGTTATCTAAGTCACCTTTACAAAGTACTATTCATAGTTCATATATCATTTATGTCCATCCTATTTTTTTGTCCATCATTTCTTAAACATCATGAAATAACTGATGCTAATTAATAATAAACTTTTGGCTGGCAAAAAAAATCAAATTTGTCTAATTATCGCTTAAATATTTTATTAATATTGTCTAAGAAGCTTTCAAGTGATATCATAGTTTAATTTTTATTAGTTTTTTTTGTTAATTTTTAGAGTTTTTTGTATTTAAGATTTTTTTCCATATTAAGCTTCTATTTCTTTCACAGAATTGATATATATATATATATATATATATATATATATATGTCATAAAAATTACCATCAAATCAGTTTTACTTATTTATTATTTTGTTTTTAATGAAAATACACTTTTTAAATAATTTAATTTAAAATAAAATTATATATTAATTTGATGTATTCTAACAATTTGATTGATTTAATTAATTTGCTTTGGTGGATAACTTAATAAATTTTCATATGAATCGGGGAAAGCAAGCTTATGTTGTTATATTATATTTATCTGTGTATATAGAATCTATATATAATGCTAGTGTAATAAAGAAAGAACAGTATTTTTTTATAACTTCAAAAAGATACATTATTACAATTTGAAATTAATCAAAATTGAATAAAATGGTAATTAAATATTTTTAAATCTAATTGTTTTTTTTATCTTGTTTAGTTGAATTCTCATGAAAAGAAATCGATAGGTTAAACAAATGTTTCAAAATTTGTTGTGTTATTGTTTTATCTATAAATTACAAAATTTATTGAATTGATATATTTAATTATTACACCCTTAAATAATATTTTATTAAGACATTAGAGAATAATGTTTTGAGTTGTTTTGTCAGAATTGTACAAAAATCTATGCTTTTTCATATTTGTCACAAAAATTTATAAGTTAAACTTACTTTTACAAAAATTTTAACTTTATCACGAAAACAAAAATCTATGATTTTTCATATTTGTCAATGTTCTCACACTTTCAAAGAATATATTAGCTTAGTCACTTATTTTTTTTTTTTACAAAACAAAGTATCGGAGTCTTGAAAGTTGAATTCATATTATTGTAACTGTACATAAGAGTTTGTGATTACATACTTAGTGATTCTTGTATATGTGTCCAAGAAAGTTTCAAAGTCTTAGTGGTAACTGTCCTATATTTATGTCATACTAACTCAGGTTCAATCATTTCCCTTGCATTGTTTTTTTCATTTTTTACGAAAAAATAAATGAGATGACGTGGCAACTTCGGGCTCTCTGATTAGTTGATTTTCCTATCCTACGTGGACACCCTCTCCATGGCTTATATTGTATATATTAGCTTAGTCACTTACTTTTTTTTTTTACAAAACAAAATATCGCAGTCTTGAAAGTTGAATTCATAATATTGTAACTGTACATAAGAGTTTGTGATTACATACTTAGTGATTCTTGTATATGTGTCCAAGAAAGTTTCAATGGCTTAGTGGTAACTGTCCTATATTTATGTCATACTAACCCAGGTTCGATCATTTCATTTGCATTGTTTTTTCATTTTTTACGAAAAAATAAATGAGATGACGTGGCAACTTCGGGCTCTCTGATTGGTTGATTTTCCTATCCTACGTGGACACCCTCTCCATGGCTTATATTTTTCTTTTAGTATTGTACTAGAGGTTTTTCCCGGGCTACGCCCGGGTTTATTCAAATAATGTTGTATTTAATTTCTATATTACAATATATTACTTCTATGTAATAAAAATATAAATAGTAAATTGAATTAGAAATGAGTAAAACTTACAATTTTTTTTTCTATTTTTAATATAATTGGGATGGTTAGCAAATGTGAAATGAATAAAGAACTTGTGCAACCTTAGTTATTATCCAAAATATCTTCTGTTACATATTTAGGTTATTAAAAATATATATTATTAATCTCCATATCGCATATTTCTTTGTCATATGTATTATTTATACCATATTGATGTTTTTATTTATATTTTACTTAATCTCCTATAATATATTTTCTTACGATTATAACATATTTCTTACAATTATAATAAGTAAAGGTAATTTAAATACTAATTGCTTTAAATAAAATTACGTTAAAAATGTTGTATGTGTCAAATACACTGAAAATTCTATGAAATTATTATTATTACCAATATTTTTTTCAGCAATTAATATTACTATATTATTTGTTTACTTATAAACAAAAAATATCTTACAATCTAGCTATAGTTAAAATATTATTCTGGATTAAAACTCAGGGTAAATGATAATCAAAATATTCTCAAAATATATTCACAATTTATTTAACTTTTATTATTATATATTAGTTGGTTTAAAATTACTATTTTTAAAAAAATACAATCAGGTTATTACGTTGTTATTAAAAATGAATATTTATATACAATCAGGTTTATAACAACTTCCAGAGAAAGCAAAACTGGTCTTACAAAGACGGTTAATCTTGTAGGTGTCTTTAGAGAGGAGGCTAAATATCATCAACTGATTTTTGTTTTTATCTTGTGTGGTTCAGTGGTTCTTTCATCCGACTTCTCTTTGTTAGAGTCTAAGTCTTTCTTTTGTTAGTTTTTTGCGATTGTTTAAATTTCTAAAATAAAGATTGCACATTTAGATCAAAAATGTAATTCCGGTGAAAGGCCAAGTAATGGAAATAGTACAAAGAAATCTGCAATAAACTAACATGGTGGAATTGAGACAAAACATAAGTACATGTTCTGCATATTACAATTCCAAACTGTATCACAATTCACAAGTAATTTGTCAACATGATTTACTCACTGAGCTAGTTTGCGTCTCTTTGTCCCCTTTGGCGCACCCAAAGCCTTGGCTACCATTTTCAATGCCTTCTTTAGCTTCTTTACCGGCTTCCTCTCTTTCTGGCAGGTCCTCCAAACACTGCATCATGGACTTCTTTATGAGCGATCTATACTTTGTCTTCTCCAACAGATTCATCATCACACTCTTCAGGAAGCTCAGTACCTTCCACATTCCCTGTCACCGGCTCACAAACCCCAGTTTTCTTGCACCATCTTTTGATGTAACTGTGGTAGACATTGGGGACATGAGCTGCCTCTTCAAAGCTGTCATTTCATCTTCTGGCTAACCTCCTTTATTCCGTTAGTATTTTGCGCCCTCCACATCAACCATCTCGTCTTTTTGCATCATTTTCTCTAGAAGAATGAAATAAATCTGTAACAAAAATATCAATTATGGCCACGTCAGCCAGCTTCCAACTGTCAAAAGTACAACAAATTGATTCTCAATATTGACCAAAAAAAAGTTGCTTGTGAGCTGAAAACAATGGAAACCATCACAAAACACTTGATTGTAAGAGATTAGAGAGCAAACCTGACTGTAATCTGCGGAGATGCTTCTCTTGATCCGAAGCATTTCTCTATGTGTCTTCTTTCCGTGCTACGCGCAGATTGTGTATTCTCGATTTTGTTCATTTACCTATTTCTTATATTTTTATTGAATTTTTTTTGCATTCACATTTCTCTAAGCTCTAAATTTGATTTTGTATTTCAAACAATTGTTTCTGTTTTTTTTTTAAATAGTCGTTTCCGTTTCACCTTTTCAACTAAATATTTTTATAAATTTGCGATTTAGTTTTAAAATTTATGAGATTGTATTTTTAATATAAATCTTATGTTATTGCAACACATATTTTCATTATATGAAATAAAAATGTAATGCGATTAACACAATAAAGATGAAGGTAGTTTGAGGGTTTTTTGTAAACTTAATATATCACTTGTGTATACAGCTTAAATCATATTAGTTCATAATTTTACCATAAGTAAATGCGTGAGGAAAAAATCTGTAATAACGAACTTCCAAGTATTGTTCTAGGTTAACGTCCACTTTGAAATCGAATGTTATATACCAATTTTATATGTGACTACTTTTACTAATACGTATAATGGTTTTCTACTGAACTGGAAAAAATAGTAGTTTATAACACTTGAACGGAAAAAAATATAGTAGTTTATAACAGCAGCATGGATTAAAATATGAAAATACAATATTATTATATAGTGGTGTCTTATATTTTAAGTTTAAAGTAATTATTTGTTTTTAGTGATTTTTATCATTGTTTAAACGTTTTTCACAGTTTTTTATCATGTTTAATTATTATAGTTAATTATGGTCTAATATAATTTGCATGATGGTTTAACAAATAAGCTTTTTCAACTTTGAAGCAACCATTTGCTAACTCACTGTAAGAAAAAGTAGTGTACAAATCAATATATCACTGAAAACTAATCTAAACCTGGAAGAAAGGAAAAATAGAAAAACGCCAATGAAAATTCTGGAGACATGTTATTCTTATTGATCAGTAGCCTGAACCACATAAAAACTCAAAAATGAAACATTGCCTATTTAAGATTGATGAAATAGAGCAAATGAATAATGTTGTCATGCCTTTAGACTGGGAATAAGTCATTTTTTTATTTTTCATTCTTAAATGCGTAGAGAGAAACAAAATGCAATTCAGAATAAATATGTCTAGGGAAGCAAGACCTCTCTCAACGTTTCTGGAATCCAATAACAAATTTAAGAATATGTTGGGAAGCAATGAAGGGATTAAGGAAGCGAAACGTTTCTTAACATTTCCTGATGTTTTACGCAGACACTCATTGTACTTTATTTGAAAATAAAACTTATCCACTTGAAGCTTCTCATAATCAGGGACTGAAGAACCTCCGAGCATTTGCTGAATGAATCTGAAGGAAAACCAAAGGAGGATCTTAACCAAAATTCTCGAGACGTGAAATTTTCAACAACTAAAACCAAAGGATCATATAGTAGCAAGGCAAGATTTTACAGAAACCTTTAAGAACAGTAATCTTATTTCAAGACCTAAGCAAAATTCTCAACTACTTTCTAAAGAACATGATTAAATTATATCCGTTGACCTAATTCATATTAGGATTTGGTTCAGAAAATGTATCACTTGGTTCAGAAAAACTGGGTTTGAAGATGATTTCACTACATTATAGTATTCTCTCAGAACATAATTTATTATGGTTATAAACAAAATTCTTTTCCAAAACTTAAAAAGCAAAGGAGGCTTGTCATAAAGCTCATACAAAGCAACAATAACTACATTGAAGACCACCACTGTGTTGGCATAAATCAAGTTATTATTCAGAACATATCGTGTTTAAAAAAACATAACTGTCGCAAAAGGTTAAGTAATGGTGGAATACAGAAAAAGAAACTACACCTTTGGTGAGAATATCAAGAACTCCACTCCACTGGACTCGATACTTCGTGAAAACTTCTTTCTTGGCTTCGTTCTCTGACTCAAACATACCAAAATTCAGAATCTAATGAAACAGTAATGGGCATCACCAGATCCTGTGAAGAAACGAAGATGGAAATAGAATAGGTTATACATATTATTCTTTCTTTATTTCATTCAGACAGGATGGAAAGCAATATATATATACCAAAAAAAATTTGATCTTTGATTTAATCTCTTATCTTGATGCATGGGAAACTTCGGCCTATTTAGAGACTTGAAGGGTTAAAGAAAACAAAGCATTCTCTAATCACTCATTCCATCAACGTAGCTACGAATACAAATGATCATAGATATCAGAAACAAAGACCTACCCAAGTGACGGCTTTGATTCTTCGTTTCAGCTAACAACGACAAACCAACTAAATAAATTTGGCTTTCAAGTGGATTCCTCCCCTGAATAATTTAATTTAAGATCATGAGCTCCTATGAAGTTGATAAACAGTGTTAAAACTCTAAATAAATAAAAACGGTCCATGATATACAGACTCATAAAAATGGTTTTCATCAAATAACAAAGTTATATAAGAGAGAAGAGTTATGAAGAGAAAGAGAATAAACATACTGTATATTCCAGAATGGAATTATGCCAGACCAACCGAGGTAGTTGTTCACATGTGTTATATCATAGACATTGAGATGAACCTGTGTAACGGCATCTCCCCTCTTCTCTTCACTCCCTCAATTGAGCCTGAGCTCAAAGTAGGCAACCACATTTTTACTCACAATTGTAACTTGTAGTATCTCAATTAACAGTCACGGTAGATTCATCCCTTTCTTCCTACGACTGTCCAAGACCAAAAAAAAAAAAACAATTTTGAAATTTCATCAAATTAGATAGAATATGTATTATCTCATTCGAGACAGAATCAAACTCGAATCTCGAAGTTCCTTACTCTAAGAACACTACATATCAGTGGGTCTGCTTCAGTTCTAAAGTCAGAAGTTGACAGCAGGAATCCAAAACTTTTTAACATATTTTTAGGTCTTTAAAGGAATACAAATACCTTAACGCAAAAACACACGTACCCTTCCACCGAGAATCCACGAGCTCGGAATTTACAGCACGTAGGAAGTTGTCGAGTTTGTAAACTGATCCTCACTTCATTTTAGGCAAATATTTTTGAATACGTCCTGGCGAAATGAATCCTTCAATAACAGTTCCCTGCGAAGAATAATATAAGCAAAACCAAAATAAATAAGTGAGGAACGGTTTGAAGTAAATAAGTGGGAACTAAATAACTACGTTTTGGAGATTTCGTGTACCTGTTCGTCGATGAGCTAAATAAGTGGGAACTAACAATGTTTTATATGCAAACGAAAAAGTGATAAGCGATGAAGTAGATAGAGATAAAGCAAGAAAACAAACACCTCAGTGGTGGTCAAAGTTCTAAACACGTTTATTTTCATCCATTTTTTTAAACAGAGCAAACAGATCATTGGTGGTAGTAATCTTAAACTCGTTTATATTCATCAAAAATCTAAACAGATAGATTACGAAGATTTCATGTAAGTGGGAACTAACAATGTTTTTTATTATATAAGTGGGAACTAAAAACCAAAATTTTTTTAGAAAATTGAAGATTGGAACTAAAGGTAAAAAAATTGAAGATTTCATATAACCTTTTCGTCGATGAGGAGCATCTCCAGGCCAATAAGCGTCGGGGTTCCAAGCCTCCCAGAAGTGGATCAGACGGAAGCGCAGCTGAGTTTCGTGGGTACCTAGAGAAATATCTCTGAAGAACATGACTTCTTCATCAGAAGCGGATGAGACAGGGGACTTTCCATTTGGTTTCGTCGCCATGGATTGAGATTAGAGCGGTTCTAGGGTTTAGGTTTGTACAAAGAAAGAAGTTGAGTATATAAAGAAGCAGGAGAAGAGGGAGCTGAAACGAAATCATAATGAAGAAATTGATTGATCGAAGTTAAGTGGAGTATTGATTGTGTAGAAGACGAAGAAAAGAGGGAGCTGATACGAAAGCAGTCGCTATGGTTTCAAGCGGAGAAGACGAAGTGGTAGGAGGTAGATCCTCGTGACTTCCGTCGTCGGGTTCCTTTCAATTTTTTAGATTTCGGCGTATGAAAAATAAAGCCCAGACGTAATGCAAATGAAGCCCACACGTAAACCCACTCTAAATAATAGATTAACTTGAAGCCCAGACGTAAGCCCAAAATCCCGTCTGACGTGTCGAAATGAAATGTTGTGATTAGAGGAATATTTTTAGTGACGTGGATAGCTTAATATCAAAGGATATCTTGCTTTTAGTATTGTGATGATTCTACATTATCCAATCAACAATTGTTAGAAAATCATTTAGAAAAACATTTACCAAATGATAACGCTCTCCAAATGCTCTCTGGCCAATGCTTTCATACGAAGCTTTTAGAAAAATATTTGTATTTATAATTTATAAAAATAAAGACAATATATAATTAATTCATTTATTTTATTTATTAATATCATAAAATTATCTTTATATCCATAAAAATATTTCACAATTAAAATAATTTATTTTAAATGTTAAATACTATTTTTAAAAATAGATATTTCAATTATAAAATTTATTTTAAAATAATATTGTTCGATATAAAGATAATTTTTAAATTATTAAATAAAATAAATTAATTATATATCTTTTTAATTTTATATGTTAATATATATATATATATATTAGAAATATATTCATTAAAAATAAATATATTATATATTATATTCTAATTTTTATATCTATCTTATTAAAATAGGAGTACAAATAAAAAATAACCCTAAGATTTACTATTTATTTACAAAGGTATGCCACTGAAGTTATTAATAACTTACCTTTTACGATTCTATGTTTTTTCCTCTTTAATTAATGAATTTCCAAAATAAAATTCTAATAAAAAAATTATGGCAACAATAATTAATAAACCTAGCTTTTTTGTCTTTTCTTATTTAGTATATATATGTGTGTTTGGAAATAATTAATTCCATATATACATTTCTTAATTAAATACATACATTATATGGTAATTATTTTATTAATTCCATATATACACAATAATTGATTCCATATTAATCAAGCTACTTTTTTCCTATATAATTATATTTTTATTATTATAAGTAATAACTAAAATAAAAGTCACATTAACAGAATCATTTACATAATATATAGATTAATATATAAATATATTATGTTATATATATTTTCATATAAATAATAGTCCACTGTAAATTTAGTATGATAAATGTTGAAAAGTATAAAATATATAACACCACCGTATATATTAAATGATATATACAACAATTTTATTATAAATTATCATTAAATTTTGATCCATAAAAAAATAAAATTACTTTTGTGTGGATATACTGGTCATATTCTAAAATATCGATGATACAATTGATGGTTTAAAAGATAAAAAAAAAACACTCGATATAAACTATAAAATTGTTTTGTTTAGAAATATCATATTAAACAATTGTTTAAAAATTACTCAATATTTATTTATAAAAAAGAAAAAAAACAAACACCCGCGCAGGTGCGCGGATCAAGCTCTAGTTAATTTTAAATAACATATTCATACTACTCTACCAATCATCATATTGAACAGTTTAGCAAAAACATACAGCTTCGGCAGCATACTGTTTCTTAGTGATTCTTGTATATGTGTCCAAGAAAGTTTCAATGGCTTAGTGGTAACTGTCCTATATTTATGTCATACTAACTCAGGTTCGATCTTTTCCTTTGCATTGTTTTTTCATTTTTTACGAAAAAATAGATGAGATGACGTGGCAACTTCGGGCTCTCTGATTGGTTGATTTTCCTATCCTACGTGGACACCCTCTCCATGGCTTATATTTGCCTTTTAATATTGTATGATTCTACATTATCCAATCAACAATTGTTAGAAAATCATTTAAAAAAACATTTACCAAATGATAACGCTCTCCAAATGCTCTCTGGCCAATGCTTTCATACGAAGCTTTTAGAAAAACATTTGTATTTATAATTTATAAAATTAAAAACAATATATAATTAACTCATTCATTTGATCATTTTTATTTTTAAGGTCTATATTCGTGATAAAATGTTTTTTAGAAATTTCTCAAAAAAAAAAAGAATACGAAGAGATTCAGTTGTAGATGTAAAACCCAACCCGTATATAATCTTGATTCCACTAGCTCTCGATATCTGATTGTTTTCAGTGGTCACAATGAGCTTCCAGAACCAAACCACTGTAATCGCTTCACTATGACACCAAGTTGTTTTATTTTATCAACATAATCAGGAACAACAAGAACTTTCAATCCAGAAATCTTTCCTTTACAAAACCTACAATCATTCATCTTCATATGTTTATGAAAAGTAAATAACAGCATGACAATCTCATATACCTACAGAAGGGCTGAACCTCATTCGTTTCTTGCTTCTTGTCTCTGCGTCATCATCATGTCTAGATTCTTCTCCTTCTTGAGTTTTATCTGCATCATCCTTTATATCACTTTCAACTTCGTTCCCATCATCATCAACAACATTATCAACTGCATTTTCGTCAATCCTAGAACCAGGGAACAAAAGTTGTACACCGCAGCCTTTCACCGTCCAGATGTTGCCATGGACTAGGAACTCAAACACAAGCTCGCTCAAAGTGGCTTCTCCGGCTTCAGGGCAATCCTCTTTTAGACAGAAAGAATCTTCAAATATATACAGATGATCTTCAAATCTGATAACTCGCCATGGCAGATGGTGCTAGTTTGATCCATATTGGACAGTGAGGCCATTCTGTTTACCCATGATACGACAAACAACACCACCCATCAGTAGAGTGTCATCTTCGAAACTATCGAATGTTGACAGCAAGACACAAGCTTTGAATTTCAAGGATGAAGGAAGAGGTCTTGGTGTCATATTGATCGTTAGGGAACCTGAAGCCAGCTTGGTGAGGGAAGTGTCCAGGCAATTCTTCACCCGGTAGGAGCGCATATTTGCAGTCTGATGTGTGGATGAGCTCTTTAGCGTTTTGATTCAGGCTGAGGCAGCCGGCAAAGTTTAGGCAAATATTGGAATTTTGAAAAGAAGATTTTATTCTCTTCAATTCTACACAGTCTTCTGCATCTACATAGAAGGGAATCTGGAAGGGGTGGAAGTGCTTCGAGCACTCTGAATCCTTTGACGTCAAGCTTAATGAGTCCCGAGAGGCTTCTGATGCAATCTGGAATAGCGTAGATACCGTAACTCCTTAAACATAATGATAGCGCCTTCGCGGGTAGACATCTCGATAAAATGTAGTCAACCTCTAAGTCTGATAGTAATGTCCAACCGCGCTTCAAGTGAGGGTCCCCCCACTTGAATACTGCTTCAAATATGTCAGGATGATCTTCATTTACACCCACATCATCATCCTCACTTTCGCCACTGTTACGTAGACCAAGAAACTCAAGATTCTCTAACTTAGAAACGTTCCGAGATATCTTTCTCAGCTTCTCGCATCCATACATGATTAGTTTGCGCAGACGAGACAGATTCTCAATCCATGGAGGAATTTCCTCGATACTTGTCTTGCACAACACCAACTCTACAATGCTGTCAGGAACATTTGGGAACTCCTTGAGGTTTCTACGCCCAGACATATCCAATTTATTAAGACAAGACCAATTAAATCTGATTGGTGACGGCACTTCCCATATTCCAGTCCAGCTCAGATTGAGTGTTTTCAAACTCGAGCAACCACTGAGTTTTTCCAGACTCGAGAAACCACTGAGTTCTTTCAAACCCGTGCTCTGTATGAGATCCAATTCCTCGAGATTGATTAATCTACCCATAGAAGAGGGGAGCTTCTTCAAAAGAACGCAGCCGCTAAGTATGCACCTTTTAAGCTTAGTGGCATTGCCAATAGTGCTTGTGAGCTTTAACAAGCTTTCGCACTCGTCGAGATCTAGTTCCTCGAGATTGATTAACCTACCCATAGAAGAGGGGAGCTTCTTCAAAAGAAAGCAACGGCTAAGTATGCACCTTTTAAGCTTAGTGGCATTGCCAATCGTGCTTGGGAGCTCTAACAAACCTTGGCAATCATCGAGATCTAGTTCCTCGAGACTCGTCGCATCTGAGAGATCCGGAATCTCTTTCAGACACCGAGACCCCCTCAAAACCATCCGCTTGAGACGTAGGAGAGGCTATACAAAAAAAAAGAGAGATAAGCTTTAGAGAAAAGACTAATCGTGCTTTACACGCAATACAGTATAAAAAAAGTGCAGACTATTTTTACTTTGATTCCATCCCAAAGCTTCTTAAGTTTGCTGTCTGTCATGATCAGTTCGACAAGAAACTTGCCAGAAAACTTGCAAGGCAAAAAAGTCAATGGATAGTTATGCCACTCTAGAAATCTGAGTTTGTTGGGAAGACAGCTGAGGTCTTTGGGTATGCGCACGTTCCTAGAGTCGATTACTAGAAACTGGAGATTCTTCATCCCTTTGAAGGCACTTTTACTTATTCTGAGATCCTTCTCTATCCATGACATGAACAGTTTTAGCTTTAAGCCTATAACTTTGTTTCCAGTAGTACCCTACAATAGATTATTCAAAATTTCAGCTTGTGAAAACCAAGGAAACAGAGGACTTAAGATTTAAACAAAGAAAACTTACAGTATCTTCATCTTCAAGTAAATCAGAAATATCCTTTGTATCCGTCAAGAACTGTCGCTTTCCAATCTCCTCCGTCATTTTCTTCACAATATCTCTACCCATTTGTTGCAGTAATCTATGCATCTCTAAATATCCGTATTCAATGGATATGAGACTTTTCTGCTCTAAGTTATGAAGCCCATGGTCCACATCCAAATCACAATCTTCAAGACAACGTTTAACGCTATCAACCTCAAAACCAAAAAGAAACATGCAATATACAGAAAAAGAGTTTTATCTTTATCATCATTTAAGCTGTTGTAGCCAAAACATTAGAATTGATTCAATTCCTTTGTCAAGGCTAGACTTGAGCCTTGGTATCGCATTTTTCCACTCGTCCCTGGATACGATCCCAAGACTTTCAGACCTAGAGGAAGACGACCAGCAAGTTCAGTAACTTCCCAAGCAAGCCCATAAAAACCAGCATCTGGAGTTTTTTGACGAAAAGCATATTGGCAGAAGATCTCAAATGCCTCAACTATACCTGGAAGTTTCATATCGTAAATACATTTGATCATTTGTTGTTTGAGAAGGTTTAATTCTATCTTCGGTTGTAATGATAATCATACTTCCGGGACCAAACCAATCAGGCTTGTTTGCCATTGCCTCTAGTTTCAACAAGCAATCCACTTCATCAAGAACAATCAACACTCTTTTGTCTCTTAGCCTTTGCTTAGCCAGTCCCAAGTGATCAACCTTAATATCCTTTTGGTTGAAAATCCTATACAGTAATTCTTTCTGGTAATCCAACTGATACTTATGATGGGAGCCACCGAGAGAAGGCATCTCACTACTCCCCCTGATATCCTCAATAAACGTGCTGAACTCAAAATCAAGAGAGAACCGGTTGTACAAAACTCTGGCAGCGCTCGTTTTACCAATCCCAGCAGGACCCACGATCCCTATGATCTTAACGTCATCATCGGATTGTTGGCTCAACAACAGCTTTATCTCCTTGATACGAGCTTCCATGCCAACAAAGTCATCAAAATCTTTTGATGGTGTAAACACCAACACTTTCATAAGATGTCCAGAAATTTTGTCGATCATCTTAGCTTCATTGTCCCTAACAAAGACAGAGGCGATCCATTAAAACAGTCAACAAGAAACGTAGCTTCTAGTATCAAGATGACAAGATCATACAATGAGTATTAAATATTACACAAGACAGGAGTATATTTCTCACAACAACCATATTATATGAATAATGACTGTAATGAGAGCTTTTCATAACTCGTAACTCTATTCTTTTCCATAATTCTTAACTAGTAACTACAATTAAAATACGCAAGTGGAAGTGGGAGTGAAAGTGAACGAACCAGATGCGAGAGTGATAGCCAGCTATATTTGCGACAGCTTTCAAAGCTTGCCTCCATGCCTGCTTCACATCTTCTGGTATTCCATCACAGGTTTTGGCAAAGGCCTCTCCGAAAACTCCGGTCTGGTTCCTAACATCAGATGGCTCCACTTCGTAGAAAATAGTTATCAATGTTTGTTGAACCCTTTCTCTGCCCTCCTTGATTTCCTCCAACTCATCTGGCTCCTTTTTCCTTCCCTTCATGATTTCCACTAACTCATCCAAACACCAGCTTGAAGAAGCCTAGTTACTGGATAGCAAGACAACAAACAGCAACCCTTGATTCTCTGATCGCTTGTTTGAGCTCCGGACCGATAGACTGGCCTCGCTGAATGTCGTTATCAATGAAAGGACTGATTCCATTGCTTCTGAGCTTTTCCAGTAAGCGACTGAGAATTTTTTTGCGCACGTCTCCTCCACAGAAGCTCGGGAAGATATCATGCTTCCAAGTGAGAGAAGAAGCCATGAATAGGGAGAGCACACAAGTAACTGAAGAGCAGGATCACAATAATGATTTCGAGAAAAGAGAGAAATAACAACAATGACATGTACAAATGGAGAGGAAGATTCAAGTTGAGAGGAGATTCATGGAAAATTCATTGATGCTAACTATTAATAAATTTAGGTAATCCTTCAACTTCCCATTAATTATGAACTGCTCCCTCCCTTTTTTCTTATTTCTCGTTGAATTGTAAACAAATTTTCTGGTTCAAGGTTTTGGATAGGCTTATCCGCGATTTTGAACAGTGAGAGATTCCACTGGTTGGCTGGGAAGATAGATTACGTTTGACAGACCCCAAGAAAAGAGACGCACAGAGAAATACAAAAGCTTTGATGAATTAGAAATGAGATGCACTTGGATTTTGGAGGGCAGAGGGTTTCCGATAAATCGTGGAAGTGTTCGTGAGCTCCGACAAACTTTTGGAGGGCAAAGGGATAGGCATGAAGATTTCCTATTCCTAATAATATATATGATTTAGCCTTATCTATATTGTATCTTTACCTAGCTAACTTAGGATCTCATATATTGTATATATACTCATTATATTGTATCAATAAAGACACGATTTCATAACATATTTCAATACGTGAATACTCGAACACCCCAAACCTGAGAAAGAGACGTTAAACCCAAGAAACGGCTATTCCCTTTTGTATAGATTCGCCGCGTCATACCCGCTTGGACCAACTAACCAGTTTGGATATTTTGATTAGTGGAATCAGAACTATAAACCAGTTTTGAGAAGACTCGCCGGCTATTTTGGTTAACATTATTTTACGTGGTTTTGTGAAGAGCTTTATTTGAAGAAATTTGTGAGTTCCTTTCCCGTAAAGCGGGGATGATGGCAAGTATGCGCCCCCCCCAACAAACCAATTTGGACGATGGCAAATTTGGTTCTGAAAGTAAGAGGTCATGGAAGCGCTACGTCACAGAATCTGAGACCAAAAGTTCTCTACTTGACAGCAAATGAAGAAACTTGAAATGTTCAACCAGGGGTGGACATATAAACTAGCCCTCAAATTCTATTCTTACAGACAAAGGTCACCGGTTTCAGATGTCCGATCAATTATTCCATCTTAGTCATATCAACAAGCCACAAACATCTAAGAACTCAACAACAAGCCCAAGCATTTCTAGCGGAAATGCAGATTATAAGTAACTAACCTAATCAGTGATCAAACAATGCCAATTGCCATGGATTTCAGGACAAGAGAAGTAAATATGAAAACTTTTTCTGATAGCAAAGAGGTAAACATCGTCAAACATAATCCAAATAAAGCATAATAACTGAAAATGACAACTCCATCATACTCATTACTCCCAAAAATAAAACAAACACCAAGTTCTTAACGATAACTCTTCTGGAAACGAGAACGAGCACCACGACCACCAAACTTCTTCGGCTCGCACCTCCTTGGATCCGCCACGAGCAGAGTCCTATCATACCGAATCAGAATATCCTTCACCTCCTTCTTCGACTGCTCGTCCACGTACTTCTGGTAGAACGCAACGAGCGCCTTGGCGATACTCTGACGGATGGCGTAGACCTGGGAAGTGTGACCACCGCCCTTGACGCGGATCCTCATGTCCACACCTGCGAAACGGTGCTTCCCGAGGAGAAGGACCGGCTCGAAGATCTTGAATCGGAGGATCTCGGGGTTGAAGAGCTCGATCGGGCAGCCGTTGAGCTTGATCTGACCGCATCCGCGTTTGCAGTGAGTGACAGCCACCGCTGTCTTCTTCCTTCCGAAGCATTGAACGGATTCAGCAGCTGGTTTGGTCGCCATGGTTAGAAGGGGGATTCTGCTCTTTTGTCTGCCGCTAAAACCTAACTCGTATAAAACTTATGGTTATATAGTAGTATATAAAAAAATTAGGGCTTCAGCTCTTAAACGCCAGCGTTTTGAAACGAACTGATAAATTAAATTTAAAATGAAATATTCCACGTCGCTGGAAATGAATATCTCACTCTCAGTCACCATCTTCACTCCCTCTCATCGGAAGGAGTAACATTACTTCCGGTGAGAAATGTACCTCCTCCGGCGCTATTCTGCATTGAGATGTATTACACTGCGTGCAAGTTAGGTCTTTGTGTACATATCGACTCTTGCAAAACATACTTAACAAACACACTTATACCTGGGGTTTCGAAGATTTGGGTTTGGGAAGACAGATAAGGCGTTTAAAATTGTTGTTGAACAACTGCGTGGAAGCTGGGCATAAGCTGTTTCCGAGTTTGTATGGTACTATAACCAAGGGGATGTGTAGCAATGGGATGTTTGATGAAGCGTTTAGCTTTTTCAGTGATATGAAGGTGAAGGACTCATCCGCCTAACAGGCGCGTGTTTACACAATTTCTAATAACAATGTGAGGTCGTGGTGGACGCAGTTGAGATGGGTTTGGTGCCAATATCACATTGCTTTGATATGGTGACTGGTGACTGGTGGGTTGAAAAATGGCGGTAAGCATGATTTGGCTATGCGAATAGAGCAGTTAGAAGTTCAGCTTAGAGGAGTGTGAATAGTGATCAAACTGTAGACACCAATATTAAAACAAAGCAGCAATGCTGTTCTTCATTGATGGTACGGTTCCAATGTGTGTTTGTGAGCAACATCAACAAGTTCCTCTGTTATATGGATGAGCCAATGTAGAGGATATACGAAACTTTCAAAGGTAAGTAGTAGGTCAAGAATAAGCTTGAACCTAGAAAAGAAAAACCAGTTTGATATTTGGTCAAGAGATTCTCATACTGAAACAGGGGTGAAAGAGAAGACATGTATAAAAGAGCTCACCCCAACGGATAAGCTGAAGTTAGGCAGCCTGATTGATGTCAAATCAAGAGATTGTGGCTCCATAAAACCAGCCAACGTCACTCTCCTTTGAAGGGTCTGCAAGGAAGAATGGTTTCGCAAGAAAAGGTCAACGAAGCTCTTCTCATTATATAGAACAAAATCACATCACATACCTGTTGCAACTCTACATTCTCACCCTCCGAATTGGTGCACACAAAAACACTACCACCAGGCTTTAAAATTCTTGAGAACTCGCCATATATTTTATCAGTAGGGAACTCAGATGTTGTGGAAACGGCTAAAACAGCGTCCACTGAGGAAGAATCCAAAGGAACCTGACCTGCAAAATTAGTGAGAAGACATGAATCATCATCATCCTCTCTACGTCTATTTCAGATTCAATCATATGCTAATTACAGCTTAACTACGCAATCAAACCACTATTTTTAGAGCTTGACTGAGCTTAATAGATAAAAGAAGGAGAAAGTAATGAGGGAACTGAGGTTGTTACTTATTGTGGAGGCTTGAGTAATAATCATAGGATCACAACGTTCGACCCCGACAACTTTCATCACAGTTAGAACAGAGATAACAGGCAAGACAACATCATCCGTCACAGCCAAAACAGTTGTTTGAGTTCCCATCGAATCCTACAAAACAACAAAAGACCAAATATTGGGTTCAGGAAAAGACGTAAAATTGAAAACAAAAATACCACAGCTCATGCAGCTAGAAACACCAAAGCTAACAACTTTGATTAGTTTAACAAACCTAAACTAGATATGATCAGCCCATAGTTCTTATGACATGCAAGTGAATTAACAGAAAAATAAATCGATTCATCTGAATCCATCTGAGAAACATTCAGAAAGTAGATTAAACACGAAAGGAAAGGTTAAACTCACCATATTAGATAGAAATCTCTGTATAAACTCGCAAGATACCCGAAAACCCTAAGATCTCTCTCTGTAAAATAAGTGAAATCAAATCTTCCTTCCCTCGGATATTTATAATATTTTTTGCGCGACTTCCTTGGTTCTTCAACACAATAATGCGGTTTGGTCAAACCGGATGGGTTTATGATTTTCTAACTCCCCGGTTCATGCATGGAAAGGTGAATATTGATTCTTATGAAGCTACTGCTGTGTACTTTGAGAGAGCATGTTCTGTGATAATTTGTAGACAATGGAGTTACTTCCCGAACCATAAACTTCATTGTCATAGGACAAACCTCTTCAGCTTTTCTCTAACCTAACACGTGGTAACAGTGCCCCGCTCTGTTTAATGTCACGAGCCGTTTTGTCTTCCCGGGGACAGCGAGCTTTTAGCATAGAGAACACATGGTTATGGTTGTTCAGCCGCCGAGCTTTCTTCATCCCTTCCAAGAAACCTTCCCATCCCCTTCCTTACACAGAAAAAGACATTCAAACAGAGAAAATTATAATGTTGATGAGAGTAGCTAAGCAAAAGAAAGCAAATTCTAACTGGAGAGTTTGAGGATTCCTATGTTTTAATTCTGGAAGTGTCTTTTTGTATATTGGACTCGTATACTATATATTAATTGAGGATCTTTTAAAAAGTTATAACCTGAATTTTGTATATGCCTTCTAAATCCTATTTCAGAGCACATTATATAAACATTAGTCTAAAATGTATACTCTCTAGCAAAATAATCACAGACTATAATTAATCGCATATATCAAATCTTTATTGTTTCGCAGGCTTTCCTTAATATAACCTATGAAATTACCTAATGTGACTAAAATATATATATAGCAATTAATGATTTTAAACAATAAAGATTTGATAACAATATGTATACTTTTTATCATTTTTGTTTATTTCTTTATTATTAAAATAAATTACATAATTACATTAATAATATAATAAAATCTAGATTTTTTTTTGTATATGTTGTATTTTGAATTTTTCAAAACGAGTATAAATTACTAAAACTGTTAAAAGTCTCACATAAACTTTTATGATCAAGATTTAAACTTTTTTCTATATTAAGATACAATGATTATAAGACCATATGAAGAAATAATTTTATTTTAATAGGTTTTTATGTTTATATATATATATATATATTGTTTAAATTAAACTATACATCGTATGAAAATGTATACTTATATTTTGATATTTTCATTAAACATATATTGAAAAATTAATATTTTAATTTTGAAATCTTCGTTGTTTTTTCAATGATTACAAATTATTGAAATTATACCACATTAAAAAAAAATGTTGGTGTAAACTTTTGTTACACAAATATGCAAATAATCATAAAATTATATGAGTAGAAACTGCCTTTAATAAATATCCATATTAAAAGTGTATTATATATATATATGTTAATATCATTTAAATTTAATTATATAACATATATGATAGATAAGATTGATTATTTTGATTTATTTACCCTAAAATGATTGCGAATAAACAAAAGTGATAGTTTGATTTATATGCACACGTCAATTTATTACATAATAGTAACTGATTTCTTAGTTATTTAATATATATATTTATTATTTTATTATTTCATAATATGTAAAAAAACATAAAATAAATAATAAATATAAAATATTTATTCTGCAAAAGGTGCATAACTTAACCTAAGTATGTATCTCTTTAATTATTTTAAATCATAAGCATTTTCTAAATCTCAGGTCAAAACAAACAAACGAAATGATAATAAATTTCAAAATCAATATTTATATCGAACAATAAGCAAAATGAAAAAAGAAAAATATTGAAGATGGATAGGATTGGCACATGAATGTAAACTTCTCATAACCATAATTAATTTTTAAATTACTAAATCATGATATAAAATCGAGCTGACATAGTTTCATTGTAATCAAATAGACCCGAAGTTTTTCGACATAAATGTTAGGTTCTTATGCGGTAAGTGATTTTTTAACCTAGTTTTTTTTTAAATGAGATCAGCTCATCAGTAACAAATTATGTAATTAACCAAAAGTTAAAAAAAAATTGTTTAAAGACTAAAATATTAATTCAATCAAGAATATAAATTTATTTTTCCGTATACTATTTTTTAAATAATTTTTATATAAATTTATCTTGCGTAAGTCACAGTTATTATCCTAGTTTTTAAGTAATACTGCTGAAAATTATGATCCAGTTATAGAAATGAACTACATAATTTATCTCTAAATTCATATTAACTTTTTTTGTGTTACATTTTCTTAGAAAGAGTAAAACGCATCTTTGTAAACGCTCATTGCAATGAATGGCAGAGATATTTTATAGACAAAAAAGAAATAGTTATTCTTGGGTTCATCCCCTTTAGGTTCACCAACCAATATGATTGTGTTATTTTATATTAGATATCTTTTAAAAAAGGAAACAAAATATTGTTAAGTCATATTATATTCTTAAAATAAATATATAAAAAATAAAAAAAGTAGTAATTACAAAAAAAAAGTATTTTTTAAAAAAATATTTTTAATATCGTCAACAAAAACACTAAACCCTAAACCCTTGGGTAAACCATAAACACTTGGATAAATTCTAAACAAAAAAACACTAAACACTAAAACACTAAACCCTAAACGCTAAATCCTAAACCTTGAGTGTTTTAGTATTTAGTGTTTTTGATTTTAGAGTTTAGAATTTATCCAAGGGTTTAGAGTTTACGATTTTAGGGTTTAGGGATTAAGATTTAATGTTTACTGACGACGTTAAAAATATGTTTTTAAAATCTTTTTTTTAATTACTACTATATTTATTTGTTTTTTTTTATCTTTTTATTTTTAAAACATAATATAATTTGACAATATTTTATTTTTTTTTAAGATATCAAATATGAAATAACAGAATCCTATTGGTTAATGAATCTAGAGGTTTCACCTGGGTGAACCCAAAAATAAGTACAAAAAAAAAATGATTCCGAAGCTTATTTATTTATATTTTTCTGAAATTGTTAACATGCCAAATCTTTGAGACAAAGCATTACATTTGTTTCTTTTATATGAAGCAAACTGGATGACGACTAAATCATTCTTTACTGATTCCGTTACCTTAAGCATTTGTTATGTTGGAAAACATAAATACAACTTTATCAAACACAAGGAAGTTTACGTATTGGACACAAGATAAGTCAACATGTTACTTTGTAGCATGATACAAATGTAACTAGATCGCTGGTTAATCTCCAACCAGGGCCAGAACCAGCACCTGGTATCCTTGCTTTAAGCAAGTTCTGGTACGATAAACCAATGATATACCAATGTGTTGGTAGTCTAAGGAAAAGGCATGCCAGTCTCCTGAAACATCAGTCTCGCAAAAAATCTTTTGGCAAAAACATAAATTAAGAACATAAAAATATTTTGCTCAAGAAAAAAGAACATAAGAATATAATAAACGAGAGTTGTTTTGGATTTTTTTTTAGAAGTTAGCTACAAAAGAAAGAAAATTAGAAATAAAATGGAAACGAAGATGGTGAGAAGAAGAAGAAAAAGAAAGAGTCCATTAATCATTCCAATGTTTTCAAGAGCCTGAAGAGACCAGCTGCTTCACGAATCCGTGAAAAGTCAATGCAGAAAGCTTGAACTTCTATAAATAGATCCTTCACTGTTTCCATTTACAAAGACAAACAAATAAGCAGATTTATTTCATTTGAAACACATTACCATAATGGTAGACTATATATTGAGTCTTCTATTTTTCTCTTGCGAATGTCTGTGCTATTGGCAAAGCAAAGTTAAAAATTTGATGAGAATGGTTACAGAGAGAATACATACCGTCGATGATGTTGTTACGAATTAAACTTTGCAAGAAGACGCAAACAAGTCGAACAAGCCTATTCTGCATGTATTTGTCTTGCTGCTACACATTGAAAACAATATTTTACTATATAAAAGAAACAACCATATACAAGAAAATTACAAATCGTAAACAAACAAATCCAAGAAGTCAAGTATTTAACACACTTACAGAAGTTAAAGAAAAACAAATGAATGCTTTGTTTTAATACCTTGGCGTTCTCACAAGACGATATGCAATTAGTGATGTACATGCGAATAAATTCCTTGGGAAGCTCAACTGCAGTTGTGAGCCTGTTCACAACTTCCATCGAGTGCAAGCTCATGTCCATACTTACAAGAGCTGTGAAATAGCTGCAGAAGCATTCTCAGATTCCCACTTTCAAAATGAATACCTTTTCTAAGAATGTAAGTAGTGGAACTGATTAGGTGATGACTTACTCAACAATCTCTGGGGAGTTAATCAACTTGGTGAGGATCTCAACTGCTATTTGAGGATTGTGCTCTACTAATTGCTGAGAATAAGAAACAAGGTCACATGATAGAAGAGATCATACGAGAGAAAAAAGGGGAAAGACCCGCTAGACATTAAATCACGCACCGGCAGCTTCCGTGGAGTTATTCCACAGTGATAGACAAGCTTTGGATCGTTTGCCAATGCTGTAGTGATGTCCTGCCAAACAAATGAATAAAAATTTGTTGTTTTCTTCACTCCGAAGATCCACAATTTCAAAATTTATACAAATATAAGGGCAAGGCCGATCAATTAAATCATCACTGTCACTAGTTTATCTATTGCATGGTTATTTTCCATAAACTCTATTGCAGAACTAGAGTATGTCTGCCCTACAATGGCTGTCTTTACAATCTTTAAAACTTTTGCATGTGTAGTAACTGTCCCATTGCTATATTTTAGTCTTATTAGCAGTAAAGAGAGTTAAGCAGGTCACTACGTGTATAACTCTACGCACATATGAAGTATTAGAGCTCAATACACACCTCTTGCTCCGAAGGTGAAAGTGTCACCTTCAAACCCTTAACAAGTAAGTCCCTAACTGTAGCGCCTCTACTAGTGTCAGCACACATTTTATCGTCCCAAATAAGCTCATGTTTGTTATCAGGATCAATCCAAAGCAACTATAAGAAGTTGAACAGTAAGAAGTTGAACAGTAAGCGTCAGTTGGATAATTTTCTAAACCGGATAAACAATGGGTTAATCTTAGCCTTACCTCGCTCTGATGAACCGGGTACCTCGGAGGACATGGACGGATCCACCTAGGAGCTAATCCCCCCGTTGTCAGACTTCCCAGTATTCCTGTGACGACCTCATCTCTATCACCACATCCAATTTTGGGATTCCCACCAGGTTGCACGTCAAACCTACAAGATTATTTGACTTAAAGATCATCCATAAAATCAACTCAAAATTGGCACATGATGATATAACACGGAAAATTAGGTTGGGCGGAAAAGTGAAAGCTTGTTAGAAATAGATAAGAGTGAAAACAATATAGCAGCTACAAGAAATGGAATCGCATCAACTCATAGGTTACGTACTCTGGAGAGTTAGGATCGCACCCACGAGGAACATCAGGATCATGCAATAGCTTTTTGACGGCATAGTCTGCAGCTATGTGACTAGATGGTCCAGAACCAGCTTTGTCACCATACTCTCGTTGCAGCTCTCCAAGCTCCGGAAAATCCTGACAGCACGTCACAGTACTAAATCACTCACAAGAAAATATCCTCTAAGCGTTCTCCAAGTAGTGTTAGGCATGATAAAGGAACAGTTACGAAGAAGATAAATGAAACGGAGATATAATTAGAACATAAGATGTCTATGCGTCAACCGATTCTTACATGAGTTGAAGGATCAAACGATTTGATGTAATCAACAGCTGACAGTTTGAGAATCTGCAAGAGAGCAAACCACCATTACTTTAATTGATCATGAATACTTTAATTAGTATCCACAGGTCACAGAGATCATAAAATTATCCAAAACAAAAGAAGGCTTAGAATATGCCTAACTGAAGTAATGGATTAATTTATGACAAAGATAAATGAACCAAACATGCAAGTTTTCACCAAGGAAAACAACAGTCTTATAGATTGCATAATAGCTCCAGAAATCATAATTCTAAACCATATATAATCAGTGCTCTATACTTCAACATAACATAGTGAATATGGACATGTTGGTCCTCAGGACCACTATGAAACACGAATCATTGAGTAAATATCATGTTTCAGAAAAACAAGAGCACAAATTTTGAGTTTACACTGAACTAGCAAACAAACAAAAAAAAATGAAGGAGGCAAACAGCTATATCTTACCTCTTTAGATTTGTTGTAGCTATTCCATTGTAAGAGGTGGAGAATAAATGATCTCTCATGCTTTTCCACTTGCTCATTACAAGCAGCCTACAAAAAGGCAATATATACAGTTATTCTTTCACATGATTCTACGGCGCAAAATATGTTTGCATAAATCAAATATACGAAAGGCCCAAACAAATCAACAGAAAAAAATCATTTCTTCTAAATGGTGTGTATATAACATAGTAGACTGACTCGCGATGAAAACTGCTTACATTCATCATATCAGATACGAACGGGTTTACAGATGGTTTCTCGGAAGGGTAACACTGGTACATGATAGCAAACGCAATTAAACGATCAGTACTCGGGAGCAACATCAGATCCTGAAACATTGAACCAAAACCCCCATTTTCGATTAATACCAATCTGAGAATTTGAAATTACACAGTGTATCCAACGAGTGGCACAGTGAACGAATTTCATATCCAAGCCTGTAGACACATAATTTACATGAAACCCTAGGATTCAAATCAAAACCCCCCCAAATCTCGCTACCGTCACACAATCGGGAGCACGGAGCCCAGCAACGGGAGGAAGTTCAAAGCGAGAGGACGTGCCTGTAAGAGCAGGGAAAGAGAGTTGCAGGCAGTGAAGCGACGATCGCGTGGGAACTTGGAGTTGAATTCCGCCACAACGTCTTCGATTGGCCGGAGATCGGACTTGAGCAGGGACCACACAGTCGCCGTCTCTTCCATATTCATACTCATTGTTAGATCAATCTCGCGGCGCTTAGACCTCAGATTCCCTATTCAATCTGTTTGGATGGATGGTTTTTTATTTCAAAGTTTCTTCTCCTCTTTCTATATTACTGAGATTTAACCTTATACTTCTTCTCCGCTCGGAAGGTTTGAGCCCTTCTAGAACAGCTTTTTAGGCCATTTTGGTAATTTCATCTTCCTCATAGTTTCATTTTGGTAAATAAGTGGTCAGAGTTTCAATTTTGTTAATTAATCTAACATCTATTTGACTATATATGTTCAAAGATTTTTTTACCAAACTAATTATCTTTTGACATTTATTTTAGGAAGGATTCAAAAAATATAATCTTAAGAAAATCTTTTCTTAGATTTGGAATTATGGGTTCAAAATTATGGTTTAGAATATGTTTTAGGAAAACAATAAACAATTAAAAATTTAATTATATATAATGTTATGAAGATGATGAATTTCATTTAACTATAGGTGTATGTGGTTGGTTTAGATTGGGTATATGAAGCCCAAGTGAAACAATACTATGACCCAAACCAATAGCCCACTGGATGTCCTAGATATAATCCAGAGCAATAGCCGAGTCTTACCATCAATTTCACAAACGGGTCAACATTTCAACCGCATAACCGGTTCGTACCGGTTGGTTCACGGTCCAACTAAAGACAATTTTTTTTTTGTCGAGACAGACAATAATATATTTTATTTTTTAAAAGTCGGAGCATAATTAGGTTTCGTTTCTTCTTCTTTCACTAGAACTCAGCACCGCCAACGAAATCCACAATTCAAAGGTAACCAATTTACTCCCCTAATCATCGTCCCGATTTGATTTCGACCTGATTGTACCTGTTCTTACTTACCCCATCGTCTCGATTGTTTTCACTGCGCAGAGACTTGAGCTTCAACAGTATACCTAAAACCCTAAACCCTACCAAAGCGAAATCGTTCTCAACGGAAGATGCGACCTCACTACAACCGCCCGCAGCGACCGCAACAACAACAACAGGTCTCTCTCTCTCTTTCTTTCATTACACCAAAACATAACTTTTACCACAAAAGCTAGGATCTTTGTATCGATGTCTCTGTATTCGTTTTGTCTCTCAGCAGAACAATGGTTACCCTAATCAACAACATAATGGGTTTCATCAGAACCCAGGGATGATGATGAATCCACAGATGATGATGATGGGTAATCCAATGATGATGGGTAATCCAATGAACAATATGCAGAACATGCCGCCGCCAATACATCCTCAGTTTTTTAACAATATGCCTCAACAACAACAACAACCGCTTCACCAATTTGGTTTCCCCAACCCTATCAACCAGCTGATTCCAAACCTGTTGGGTAGTCTTCAGTTTGCTGCTGCTAATAACAATCTTATGGGTGGTGGTCACTCAATGCAGCCCAATTATTTCCAGCCTTCTGGTTTCACTTCTCAGGCGCAGCTAAGTTCCTATAACCCCCCTCCATATTCTCCTCCTACACCTCAACAACATCAGAATCACCAATTGGGGCCTCCAGGTTTCTCAGAGACACCACGACCACAGGTGATACTCATTGCTCCTTTTTTTTTTATCCCTGCTCTCACTCTTGATCGAGTTCTAGTACTTCTTGTTCTTTTTTTAGTTTAACTTGAGCTTCCCGCAGGTGCAGTCTTCTGTAGGAAACGTCAACAACACCAACAATTTCAATTCGAAAGGGAATGATTTTCGAAATAATACAAAACAACAAAATTTCAGAGGCCCTGGTCAAGGGTAAGTTCCTACCACGTTCTCCCGTTTTAACTATTTGTTACCTATAAAAAAATCTTGTTTTTATATGTTTTCTGAGTTGCTGTTAGTTTCCACAGATCTCAGTCGTATCAAGGAAACAATGCAAATAAAAAGATTGGGTTCAACAAGAATAATAAGGGAAAAGGTTAGTCCTTTCCCATCTAAATAATATCTCTGTTTTGGAATGATATATCAGTATTTCTTGGAAAATGTTACTAGGGCAAAGACTGATGTTACTTGATAAATTAGGATTAAGATAGAAAATTTATTTCACACTTTTATTTATTTCAATTTAGTAGTGCTCTGTGCAAGTGTTTTTATTTGCCAGTATATCTGTCTTTCCCATCTCAAATTTACTGAAATTGAGAATGTTGAAGGTGTTTCCTTTAGTTTTTGTATTTTTTTGTATTTGATCTATTCAGTTTCTGACTTTAATTGCAGGGAAGAATAAGAAGATGGCACCTAGGCTCTTTGGATCTGATGCTGGTAACGCTGAAGAAACGAAAAGGTAGTGCTAGGCACTTTAATTTATGTTTCATTGAATCTCCTTTTGGTTTTTAAAGCATTCTGATCCATACAACTGTTACTGTTGATTAGAATCCGTTGTGTTCGTTTCTGTTCTAGTTGATGTTAGGTCATGGGTCCAGTCTCTAATATTATTCTTTTGTTTGGTTTGTTGTCGATGAGAAGACCGTACATTCCGAACTATCCTCCAAAAGAAGTTCAGCAATGGCGTCAAGCTCGGCGTAAGAATTTTCCAACGAAACTCAACGTTGAAAAGGTTAGCGTAGTAGCCATCCCTCTCTGACCGACTTTGATTCGCTGAAACTCACTCTCTTGAGTGAAAATATTGAATGCTAAGTTGTCTATTTGCAGAAAGTAAAGAAAAATGATTCAAACGGCAGCCTTGACGATGAAGCAAAACTGCGTCGTCAGGTACCTTTTATTTTGGTCTTCCCCTTATTTTTTTCACATCTTTGACACAATGAAGAAAACGAGCTGTTCTTGATTTGTTATATAGTGTAAATAGATGAATACTAGTGATCGTTCATATCACTAGGCTTGTTATAATCTTCCCATAGTCTAATCATAATATACGTTTTATTATTTGCATTGCAGCAACTTCGGGAAGTGTTAGCAAAGCAGCGTGAGTTAGGTGTTGAAGTAGCAGAAGTTCCTTCACATTATTTATCCAATCCAGTTGAAGAAGTTAGTGGAGACAACAGTGGACAGTTCCAAAACAAGGATGGCAAAAAGGGAAGATTTAGACACAATAAGAGAAAATATGGTGAGAAAAACAAGTTCAATAAAAAACGTAAGTTCCAAGACCAAGATTCATCTCAAGAATCTTCCGTGACGACGAGGAAACCTACATTGCTTGAGAAGCTCCTAAGCGCTGACATAAAGAGAGACAAGATCCAGTTGTTACAGGTCATTCGCTTCATGGTAATCAATTCATACTTCAAGGAGTCGCCAGAGGAACCTCTGAAGTTTCCTTTGGTTATGGTAGAAGAAACTGGTTGTGAACATGCGGAGGAAGTTTTATCCGATGACGATAACGATGATGATGATGTGGATGAGAATGGTGATGACTCATGTGATGAAGTTTCTGATTGATAAATTCTAAGTTCTAAGTTTGTGAGCTCGAAAACATGGCAAGTCTTTAAGATTTGCGGTATCAATCCGTGTTTCTTTTTTGAGCCGTGTTTCTTTTTGAGAATTTCTGTGTAAAACATGATTTAGAGCTAATACAACCATGATTTAGTAAAACATTCAATATGAATCTATTAATTTTCTTTTTACAATATCGTTTTAAGAAACTTTAAAACATGCTCAAAACCTATTTATACACATACTACATGCCAGTAGGGAAAAAGTATGTAACAGTTATTTAATCCTAAGATATCAAACTTAAGAGATAAATTATAATAAATAAATAATGACAATGACATAATAAGCAAAACTCTCTCAGAACCGGTGTTTTTAAAACTGGACCGGAAGCTGAAACGAAATTTTTTTGGATCATGGTTCAATATGGTTCGACCGGATCAAACCCGGTTCAATACTTTGGTTTAATATATTGTTAGTATATAAATTTTAAAGTAATGTTATTAAATTTGATACATAATTAAAATAAAAATAAATTTTAAACATAATATATTATAAATATAACCTAATTTTATGTTTAATGGATGGTTTATAGATTTTTGATAGTTTTAGTGGTTTTTATCGGTTTAATAACTTTGAAATTCAATCTATCCGCGTGGCAACCAATTACTAGATCCAACCCGGCTATATAACCGGTTCATGGTCGAACCCGGTCCAACTATCGGGTCCGTCCGGTTTTAAAAACACTGCTCTGAACCAATTCCATGCATGTTGAAACTCATCACAACACCAATTCTTGAAATCGCCGTTCTTGCCAATCAACAAGCCCAAATCATCAATCTCCAAAAGATTCTCCATCTCCAAATACCCTGTTTCCTCCTCCACCTCCGGCCTATGCAACCGTTCTCCAGCGTCACCAGACTCACCACTAGGAGCCGACACACTCTCCTTATTGTCCGACGAGCCACAAGATGATGACACGTCATAGTCAATCTTATTCTCTTGTTGTCCCGCAAGAAACCTAGACCAAACTCCATTTGATGTGCCGTAGTCCGAAGGAGTCATCATCAAGTTCTGAGGTTTCAACTTCGTCGAAAACGTCTGGCCGCCACTACCACTCGCAGCATTAACACTTTCTTGATCTTGTGAACTACTTCGTTTGGGTAATAACCAAAAAAGATTTGACCCACTTGAAGATAAGTACCGGTTAGAATTATGATAATCATCTTCTTGTAGAAAACTAAAACCTCCCGACCACGAACCACGTGACTCATTTGACGTACCGAGACCAAGCTCCAACCCACGAACCGTGTCGAGCTTATAACCCCAAGAACTTGACCCGTGGCCAGAAAAAGACAAGTTCCTATTTACATCTTGCTTTTGTTGTTGTCGTTGTGGGTGCAACAAGTTGAGTTTAGCCTCGTGTCCATACAGTTTTTTAGCGGCTTCATCGTACGCCATGGCGGCTTCCACTGAGGTATTGAAAGTGCCGAGCCAGAGGCGGGTGCCACGGTTAGGCTCACGGATCTCAGCGACCCATTTACCCCAAGTCCGTTGCCTAACTCCACGGAAGGTGCACGTAGCGTTCTGTGGACCGCCTTTGCCTTTCATGCAACCTTTTCTAGATCGTCCCATGTTTCGTTTCTTGGCCGGAGGTTGCTCTTCTTCCATGGTGTGTTCTTTGAGGGTTGGTTACTAGTTTCAAACTAAATTGGTAATGAATGTGCAAATTGAAGCGTACGTTTATATATATATATATATATATATATATATATCCATGGACACGTCATGAGTTTACGTATTCTGGCATGTGTACGAGTTTCTAAGTGTGTATATATGTATATATGTATACTAAGGAATCTAGTTTTATTTATTTCACGTCTCTGTCTATGTGTTACACGAAAGCGACCCCCGACTACTGTTCTGATTATTACGCACACGAGTGGTCGGGGCTCGTTTTCATGTAACCCGACCAATATAGAGGCAAAATGTAACTTTTCTCTATATTTTTCTCTAAAATAGAGGAACTCTATTATAGAGGCATACATTAAAGCATTTTTACCTCTATAATAGAGATCTCTATTTTAAAGGAAATTATAGAGGTGTACATTGGAAGTCATATATATATCCTTAAAGATGTTTGGGTTGTTTGTACCGGATAATCGGATCTGTGTTCATTGATTGCATGTTACTAAAGTTCTTTTCTAAAGCGAGGAACCGTTCTTTTTATTAGTCTTCACGACGGTGTTGACGGCTCGAGTTTGAAGCTTTAGTCTTTTGACGCTGGCGGTCTTCCGGCGAGCATCTCCTCTGACGGTGAAGAGAGAAAACTGGTTTTCAAATCGTTAAGGGATTGCGGTCGGTGGCTTTGTTATTCTGGCCTCCTGTTCCGGTTTGTTTCCGGTGGAGTCCGATATCTTCCCGGTGATAGCTTTTCTATCGGTGAAGTTGGTGACGTCTCCCGTCCCTTCACACGTACCCCTGTCTTGTTGCGCAGTTAACACGTGGTGGAATTTAGTTGAGATTTGGTCACCGATCTTCCTTTGACCTATCTCTGTTTACTGGGCTTTAATGCCCCTCTGTTTGTACATGTTTGGGCTTTAACCTGTTGGGTTATATCCCGTTTTTAATAATACAGTGGCAAAAAAAAAAAAAAAGTATAAGATGAATGATTTCATTTGAATATCTGAGTAATGACAAAACACTATATTTTTGTAAAGCACTATAACTTAACTTAGACCATGATTAACGGTCGTGGCTTAGGGGGCTCTTAATGCAATTAACGGTTAAAAAAATGAAAAAAGAAAATTAACATTAGCAACCCCGCTTAATTAAGCATCAGAAGCGACGCCTCTTGTTGGACACGCGTCACATGTTTATCACGTTGGAGGAGAAAACGAGGGGAGAAAGAAAACATCTCTCTTCCACTTTCACGAAACCTTTCGTTTCCTCGTCGATGAAGTGGAGAGAAAGGAGAGAATCTCGTGTGTTCTCCGCGACGATGAAGCAAAAAAGCCATGTCTCTCTTCGACGTTGACGAAAATCATCGGCTGTCGCTGAGTCGAATCGAAGCGGCGGTTCCTTTCCTCGACGAAACAAAGAAAATCGTGGGTTTCTCTCCTCGCCGACGAAGCAAATCGGCGGTGGATCTCGTCGAGGACAAAGCAAATCGACGGTTGCTGCTCATTAGAATCGAAAGGTAAAGCTCTGAGATTTTATGGGTTTTGTTTGAATCAAGCTATTTGGTCAGATCCAATCAAAAGGTTTATGCATGTGTTAGATTATGCTCTTGTTGGTATTCTCTGAAGATATGTACCTTATGTGTGTGTTCTTCAATTGCAGATGAGAGGCCATTGAAGAGAGGCTTCAGAGATAATCGATCTTCTCTTCAAACTAAAGGTTCGATCATCATTTCTATGTGTTTCAGGTCGTATTGGTTGAGTAGCTTCTCGTTTACTGGATTGGTTCAATGATCTAGATTCATGAGTTGGAAGAACGGTTTAGTTTGAATAATGAGATTGAATAATGGTTTCTGTTGTGTTCTAGATTGAACGGTTCAGTTCGAATCATCTCTTTGTTTTGTTGTGTTCTAGATTCATGAGATTGAATAATGATTTAGTTAAATTTAATAAATAAATTATGTGTTTGCTTTTGATTTCCATCTCTTGTGTTGTAATATATTAATTGTGTTTGTCTTTTGATATGAGATTGAAGGAGGCTTCAAACCAAAAAGAGATTGAAGGAGGCTTCAAACCAAGAAGAGGCTTCAAAGCAATACAGGTAACATTGAACTCTCTTCTGCGCGTTTGATTAATTGCTTCTGAAACTGGTTATGCTTGAACCGAGACAATAAATGCTTTAGTTAGTGTTAGATTAGGTATTAAATAGAAATTGATTAGGTAGGTTGTGGTAGTTAAGTTAAGATAGAAATCGATGCTTTGTTTGTCTTCAATGCGTTATAGATATCTGTCAAGTGCGTATGGTTGGTAGTTCTTCTCTTCTCCTCTATTAAAGAAATCTCATTCTTCTCTATTTTATCATTTGTAAACATTGGTTATCATCTCCATCTTCTCTTCTCTTCCTGCTCGCTTTCTCTTCCTTCTCCTCTTCGTGCTTGCTTTCTCTTCCTTCTTCTCTTCTCTTATGGATTCCTATCCATATAAAAACAACAATGCAAAATTTGTTGACCTTCTAAATAGCCAGCAAGAGGTAGTCTTCGGTTTTGGACAAGATACTGGTGAAGTATCTTCATCACAAGTGCCTCTATTTGGCACTCAACGAAGTGAAGATTCGCATGTGCCTGAAGACTCTCCCGCAGAACGTAAAGAACGCAGAGCATGGACACCACCTGATGACATTCTGCTCATCAGCTCATGGTTAAACACGAGCAAAGACCCCGTTGTGGGGAATGAGCAGAAGTCTGGTGCCTTCTGGAAGCGAATCGCTGCATACTTTGCTGCAAGTCAGAAGGTCGCCGGTAGTGAAGTGAGGGAGCATGCCCACTGCAAGAACCGTTGGCACAAGATCAATGATCAGGTGGGAAAATTTTGTGGCGCGTATGAAGCGGCAACCAGAGAGAAGAGCAGCGGTCAGAATGAAAATGATGTGTTGAAGCTTGCTCATGAAATCTTCTTCAACAACCACCAGAAGAAATTCACGCTCGAGCACGCGTGGAAAGAGCTCCGCAATGACCAGAAATGGTGCGAGCTTTCAACTTCTAAAAGCGAAAGAAGCTCTAAGAGGAGGAAGTGTGACGATGCCGCACATTCATCGACCTCTCAAGCCACTGAAACCAACAATGATCAAGCAACGGCTCGCCCCCCGGGCGTGAAGGCTTCAAAGGGTCTTACTAAGCAAAAGACCAAGGCAGAGTTGAAGGCGGCGGCTGAGTTTGATACCATGTGGAGCATCAAGAAGGAGGATTTTGCCATGAAAGAGAGGATGTCGAGGATGAAGCTTCTGGAAAGTCTTATTTCAAAGCAAGAACCGCTTGCCGACTATGAAGAAGCGTTGAAGAAAAAGCTGATTTCCGAATTGATGTCTTAAGATTGGATGCTCAAGTTCGTTTAAGTTAGTTTAAGTTGTGTCAAAGTAGTCTCAAGTTAGTTTAAGTTGTCTCAAGTTATGTTGCCTAAACTTAGTTTAAGTTTAGGTCAAGTCTCTGTTTGAAATTGTTGTCTGAATGTGTTGTCTCGTGTTCTACTTATGGATGATATAAATGTGTTGTCCCTGTTTCAATTTGTTGTCTCAACTCTCTGTTTTCTTGCTCTACTTACTGATTCCTTCACGATGTCTTTGCAGGCTTCTTCAATTGATCAGAAACCGGTTCGTCACGGGAATGAAGAGGCTTGTCACGGACGAGCTATGGCATGTCACTTGTGTCACGGTCTGTAGCGTCTTGTCTGTTTTTGTCACGGATTGTGTGAAGCGTCTTGTTGGAGTCTTGTCTGTTTGTGTCACGGCTTGTGGGACAGTTTGTATAGGTTTTGGTCACAAGATTGTATGGGTTTTGTGAGGAGATAATATGAGTTTTCTATATATATGTTGTATTGCTCAGAATTTGTATTCACAATCTCATATTCTCTCATTACCAACTTAAGATAGCACAAACAATCGCATCTTCTCTCATTACCCTCTTCTCTCGTCTCATCTCTAACAAACGGCACAAACAACAACACCATCTCCTTTGTCTAGTCCCAAATACAAACACCATCTCCTTTGTCTAGTCCCAAACACCAACACCATCTCCTTTTTTCCACATATATGGCATCTTCTTCTCATAACAATTTTGAGAGAGTAGATGATGAAAGTTTTGATCAATATTTTGATCAATATTTGGATCAAAAATTTGATCAAGCTTTCGAGAACTTTGCCATGCTTCAGGTGCTCAAGAAGAGAGGAAAAAACGAATTTATATCGAAAGAAATCGAGAAGAAGGCGACGTACGTTTATGGAACGATTATTTCAGTGAAACTCCAACTTATCCTGATAATATCTTCCGAAGACGATTTAGAATGAACAAGCCATTGTTCTTGCGTATTGTTCATCACCTCTCCAATGAAGTTGATTTTTTCCGCCAAAAGAAAGATTGTCTCGGAAGGCTCAGCCTCTCTCCACTTCAAAAGTGCACAGCAGCCATTCGTCTCTTGGCATATGGTGGTGCGGCTGATACTGTTGACGAATATCTCCGACTCGGTGCAACAACTACACGGTCATGTTTGGAACATTTCGTCGAAGGAATAATAAATTTATTCGGCGAGGAGTACCTAAGAAGACCAACACCGGCTGATCTTCAACGTCTACTTGATATTGGTGAACATCGTGGATTTCCCGGGATAATAGGAAGCATCGACTGTATGCATTGGGAGTGGAAAAATTGTCTCACCGCTTGGAAAGGTCAATATTCACGTGGCTCGGGAAAACCCACAATCATTTTAGAGGCGGTTGCTTCGTATGATCTATGGATATGGCATGCATTTTTTGGACCTCTAGGTACATTAAATGATATCAATGTTCTTGATCGCTCTCCTGTTTTTGATGATATAATAAAAGGTCTCGCTCCGCAAGTCACTTTCTCTGTCAATGGAAGAGAGTATCATTTGGCTTACTATCTCACCGACGGCATATACCCGAAATGGGCAACTTTTATCCAAT
The DNA here is from genome assembly GCF_020379485.1 of Brassica napus. Taxonomy (NCBI): domain Eukaryota; kingdom Viridiplantae; phylum Streptophyta; class Magnoliopsida; order Brassicales; family Brassicaceae; genus Brassica; species Brassica napus. The sequence goes on along the minus strand of NC_063452.1, from coordinate 55,824,080 downwards.
CTATTCCACTACCACAAGGGCCGAAAGCGGTTTTATTTGCGCAACATCAAGAAGCTGTCCGAAAAGATGTTGAGCGTGCTTTTGGAGTCTTGCAAGCTCTCTTTGCCATCGTTAAAAACCCAGCACTTTTTTGGGATAAAGTGAAAATTGGAAAGATTATGAGAGCATATATCATACTCCATAACATGATAGTAGAAGACGAACGAGATGGATACACTCAATATGATGTTTCAGAGTTCCAACAAGGAGAAGACATCGGAGGTTCACAAGTCGATCTCACGTATTCTACAGATATCCCAACAAATATCGCCAATATGATGGGTGTTCGAACTAGAATTCGTGATACGCAAATGCATCAACAACTGAAAGGTGATTTGGTTGAACATCTATGGCGTAAATTCGGACATTATCAAGACAACAATTGAAGTTAGATGATTTTTTCAAATTATTCTCGTTTATTTCACTAATCTTGGTTGTAATGTTTTTTAATTTTATGTTTAAAATATTTTCGATTTAATAAATAAATTTTATCTTTAAAAAATTTGAATTAAATAAATATTTAATTTTTAAGAGGGCTTTTTGCAGAATTGACCTATAACTTAAAGTCAAACACAAAACTAACCTCCTTTTTTTTTGAAAATTGGTTTTGCCCTATTCACCCCACAAGTTCATATAATTTACGAAAATGCCATTAATTTTTTTTTCTTTTTTTCTTCGAAAATGACATTTTTACTCTCTCACCCTCATCATCTTCAAGTAATTACAAGATTGCCATTGTCATCAATACCACAACCACCATGAACAACCAATTTGAAGCTCTTAATGCTCCCAAAATCGATTTACCCTTCTTCTTTTTCCATTCTTGTGAACTAAACACAACATATCTCTCACATTCTCTCCACAATGAGCTAAAAAAACCCAAGATTTTGATTCTACATTTTTTATGGTTCATAGAGTCGTAGAAGCTAACGATTCTGGGTGGGTTACTTTCTTTTGTGATTTTGTGTGCTTGGAGAAGCCTTATGTATGCTAAGAAACTTATCTCACCAATTTAAGGTATGACATCAAATTTTTTTCCAAATCTGTTCGTCAGACGACTTACTTGGGAAGTCGTCTGGCTGTAGACAACTTACCTGGAAGTCGTCTGGTCAACGCAGAGGTTATTTTTGCATTTGACTTTGAAATCTGTAACCTGAGACGACTGAAAGTTAAGTCGTCTGTTTTTGTTCGGTTTCAAAAAAAATTCCAAAGAACCTAGACGACTTACATTTCAGTCGTCATAGGTTAGTTTTGCATTTGACTGGATAATTTCAGAAGTTTGACTTCCCCAGACGACTTACATTTCAGTCGTCTGGCGAAAATTAAAATAATAATATTTTTTAAAAAGTAGACGACTTACAGTTAAGTCGTCATAGGTTAGTTTTGCAATTGAAAAAAAAACTTCAAAATTTAATTATACACAGACGACTTATAATTCAGTCGTCCACGAGACGACTTACTTGTAAGTCGTCCATGATTTTTTTCCGAGATTCTGGTCAAACCTCGTAAATCCTGGACGACTTACATTTCAGTCGTCTCGTGGACGACTGAATTATAAGTCGTCTGTATATAATTAAATCTTGAAGTTTTTTTTTCAATTGCAAAACTAACATATGACGATTTAACTGTAAGTCGTCTACTTTTAAAAATATATTATTATTTTAATTTTCAGTAGACGACTGAAATGTAAGTCGTCCAGAAAAGTCAAACTTCTGAAATAATCCAGTCAAATGCAAAACTAACCTATGAAGACTGAAATGTAAGTCGTCTAGCTTTTTTGGAGTTTTTTTTTAGCCAAACAATAGTAGACGACTTATTTTTCAGTCGTCTGAAATAACAGATTTCAAAGTCAATTGCAAAAATAACCTCTGCGTTGACCAGACGACGTATAGTTTAGTCGTCTGGACAACTTAGATTGAAGTCGTCTGCGTCTTCTCCGCTAGTTTTTAAGTCTTCTACGTTAGTTTTTGAATAACTTGTATTTTTAAGAGTGATAAGTAACTTCAAGATGTGTAAAACTCATATTTACAAAATATGTTCTCTCCCTTAGTTTTACTAAATTTGCCTAAGTTTTTCAACGCAAACTTATAATAAAATATGATATGCTTTGACTAGTTACTATTGTTTGTTTCCATCTCTTAAGTATTATTGTTATAGACAATAATGATGACTATTGTTATGAGTTGGAAGAAGGGTTAAAATGCTTCTTAAAATGTTGTATCAATATAAAGCTACCAACATTCTTGTTTATTAAGATGAGAAAAAGGCCATTGGAGTTTGTTATTGCATATGAGAGATCCAAAGATAAGAAAAAGGCTACTGAAGTGTATTATTTCATTGATTTGTAAATGTGTAAACACATTGTTAGCACATTTAATACATCTTGGAAAACATTATTACTGATTTTACAAAAAATTCACAACTAAAAGAGTAGACATGCAATTCACAAAACAGACCACACACAAAACTATTATAGATCATTCCTCTACAAAGACAAGCTTGGATTCCACTTGAGTAGACAAGACCACATGACTTTTAAGAAGTCCAGACGACTTCTAAGAAGTCCAGACGACTTCTAGAAAGTTCAGACGACTTTGTCAGAAGACTTTTAGGAAGTTCAGACGACTTCCAGACGACTTTACAGGAAGTCCAGACGACTTTACAGGAAGTCCAGACGACTTTGTCAGAAGACTTCCAAGAAGTCCAGACGACTTTCAGACGACTTACAGATGACTTCCAGACGACTAACAGGTAAGTCGTCCCAGAAGTCTTCCAGATCTGAAAAACCTCCATATTAAATCCAGATCTGAAAAACCTGCATATCCAAAAACGTTCAAATGGCTTAAAAACAGAAAAAATGAGTGAAAAATTAGATAAATCTACCTTTACAGAACACACAAAAATACATATCTAAAAATAATAGATCTACCTTTAAATTAGTGGAAGATGAGTATCATCTAAATAAAAACCTGCAAAAAATATAGATTATTAAGAAAGACATGAGACAAAACTGGAAAATTCATATAAAGTTTGGTGTTTTCAAGTCAAAGAGATTAAAGTGGGTTTGGAGAGTTTTAGTTTGGGAAAAAAGTAAGAACTTTATACAACAAGAAGTTACCAAATGAAGAAAAATCAGACATAAGAACTTACCAAAACGCTCAGATCTATTATGAAAGGGAGACTTCGTCAAAAGACTTTCATGAAGTCTAGACGACTTCCTGGAATTCCAGACGACTTCCTGGAAGTCCAGACGACTTCCTGGAAGTCCAGACGACTTTGTCAGACGACTTCCAGACGACTTCCAGATGACTAACAGGTAAGTCGTCCAAGAAGTCTTCCAGATCTGAAAAACCTGCATATCAAATCCAGATCTGAAAAACTTGCATATCCAGAAACGTTCAAATGACTTAAAAATAGAGAAAATGAGTGGAAGATTAGATAAATCTACATTTATAGAACACACGAAAATACATATCTAAAATTAATAGATTTACCTTTAAATTAGTGGAAGATGAGTACCATTTGATTAAAAACCTGCAAAAGAGATAGATTAGTAAGAAATACATGAGACAAAGCTGAAAAATTCATATAAAGTTTGGTGTTTTCAAGTCAAAGAGATTAGAGAGAGGTTGGAGAGTTTTAGAATGATGAACATTACATTTTTGTTGCAGCCATTTGAGAGGAGGAGAGAGAATGTGTAAATTTTTCTTTATATAGGGAGACAAAAAATCCAATTAGGTTAAATATTTTTGACTCAGACGACTTCCTGGACGACTTACATTTCAGTCGTCTGGTGAAGAAATTAAAACAGACGACTTACATGTAAGTCGTCCAGAAGAGTTTAATATTTTTAGCGGGAAATTAAATATTTTTAGCGGGAAACTAAAATAGAAGACTTTCCAGACGACTTACAAGTAAGTCGTCTGGTTTAAATTATTTAAGCGGGAAAATAATTTTTTTAAAAAAATTTAGGCGGGAATATTTGGACGACTTACATGTAAGTCGTCTGTTTTAATTTCTTCACCAGATGACTGAAATGTAAGTCGTCCGAGTAAATTATTCAACAGACGACTGAAATATACGTCGTCCGAGTAAATTATTCAACAGACGACTGAAATATAAGTCATCCACACCCTAAACATAACCCCTAAACTTAATTATCTAATTAAAGACTTCATAAAATCAAATCAAACTTGAAAAGTGTTTACTATACACATAAATAAACACATATAAGTGAAAACTAATACTAACCCTAACAATACATACAATACTACAACATATGTTTGTCAAACTCCTAAACCAAGGTATTTCATGATTCACTACTTCCACTCATCTATCTTCAAAACAAATCAATTTTATCATATCTTAATTTATATCACTTAAAACTGTTTATAATTACTTGATTTTTATTTTTCATACATCAAAATATTTTTTTACAAGATTTAAAAATTATTTTTAAAATAAACCGGTACCAGACGACTTACACTTCAGTCGTCCAGACGACTTCCAACATCTCAGACGACTCAGACGATTTACTAGGGCTATATTCGTAAAAATGGCTTCTGTTTTTTTGTTTGGTCACAAGGGGCTGAACTGTAATTCACTAGACTTTTAGGTTAGTTTTGCATTTGATTCAAGTTTGGGTATAGGTTTGGGGTTAAAATCAAGTTGTGGGTTAGTTTTGGCAAAAACTCCTTTTTAAAAACCCTAAATTAAGAACCTCCCATTGGAGCTTTAAAAATAAGTGTTTCTTAATTACAAACTCTTAGCCATCATTAATTACTAAAAAAACATTAAGAGACCCATTTGGGTTGTTATGGTTGATCATGCTCGTAGATTACGTTCATATCCGATTCTATCTTTTTCTATTCCGCAACACTTACGATTCTAGGATTTTTCTTCTGGCCGGTTTTTCTTAGGTTATTTCACCGTTTACGTTTCAAACAGGCACTTCAATTTTGTTTCTATATATGTATAACAATAATTTAAGAAATAACAAAAGGGAGAGAGTATCTACGTACACGCAAAAATGGAACATGTCATACTTGTATACGACGTGTCAACATGGTGGGCGTCATGGCAAACGACTTGGAACACATGGCTCAACCATTCTTTAGGTGCTTCGGCTCGAAGTACCTAATTTTCTACCACTACTTATTAAACCTTTTCTTCATTTCCTTCCATTTCCCTTGCTGAACAAAAGCAGAACATCGATTTCTTAGTATTTTAACAGTTCTTGAAATAGTTGATTTCTGCCTAGATTTTACTTGACCAGGAGAAGACATTTATCCTATTTTCGCTTACATAGGGGTCGTAAAATGATCAATACGCGTTGAGTTAACAGTTTAATTTATAATTAAGATTTTTAAATATGACCTAATTTTGCAGAAAAATCTATTAATTTCTATTGTATATTAATAAAATATTGGGAATTTAGCTATTTGTCTCTTGCAATCATGAAGTCTTAAGGTTTTATAGTTTCTTTTTAACTTAGGAAGTTAAACATGCAGCCTTATGTTTGTAGTTGGTGTTAGACTTAAAGACGATCTGACTTTCTATATAAACTAAGCATTGAATCGGTTGAGTTACCAACTTCGGTAGCAAAATTGTAGACACAAATGTATTCACTCGGGTAAATCGGTCATTGTGTTAATTATGACTTCGTTGTAAATATAAATCTCGTTGTCTACTTACTACAAATCTGTCATGGGCTTCTTAAAATGCATGAGAAAGAACTAGTAGTACTAATTCTACTAATGTGATGAGTAACGGGGGAAGAAATGAATACTCTGTAACATTAAAGAGCCTATGATGTAATCATGTAAGTGTGGGGATGGGTGTCACTCTTACATCGTTGAAAGTGCGACACTTGTTTTCCTATTCCCCTACTTCTTGGAACTGATAAGCTAACATGCAAACGGGAATTCGGAAATACTTCTATATTTAAATTTTTTAAAAATTGTTAAGATTTGGAAACTCACATGGATTGGGTTTTTTTTTTTTCATCTGGACTTTTATTAAAAGAACCCGGCCCAACTGGATCGAGCCCTACATACATAAGCAAAAGCCCAAAGACCGGGCCAACTATACAAAAACTCTTTGGGCCTACAGTCCACAAGAAGAAACCCGTAGAGGAAAGCAAGCCAGCATGACCACCACGTGTCCGGATGCCCAGCACCCAATGAACACGCGTCAAGACGACGCTGAGCCCACTTCCGCCGGCGAAAACGAAGCGGTAGGATGACCTCCACCGTCGGCGGAGCATTAACAGAGAAGAACCGTCACGCTAGGCAGTCTTCGTTTATTCCAAGACGCTTTGCAGATCCACGGCTCGGAGAAGAATCAATCGTCTTCAATCGATCAATCCATTATCTATTTTCCGAGATGCAACACGGTCATCTTTAATGATAGGAAAAAGCGCGAAGATGAAACTACCTCCGACGAGGAAGTAAAGTCAAAGGATCAGACAGAGGAATTGAAAGAGAGTTAATTGGAAGAAGAAGCCACAAGAACCGCAGACTGAAACAGAACCGGAAAAAGAACTATTGAAAGAGAGTCAATTGGAAGAAGAAACCACAAGAGCCGTAGACAGAAACAGAACCAGAAAAAAAACCGGTGAAAAACCGCCGTCAACACCGACGAGGTGTGATGCGGAGGCAAAAGCCGGATGTCCATCACCGGAGATGAGTGCAAAGACGCCGGAGGCAAAGCCGGCAGACCACCAAAAGAAAAGTGTGACTCCGGAAACAGAAACCGGTCGGATAAACCCGAATCCGGTTGAAAGGCGCCGAACCGGCGATAACTAAAAAGCTTCATCACATCTCTTCTCCGTGAAAAATTGAAGTAAGAGAACGGAGAAGAGAGAGAAGCTTTTGTTCCACTTTCACTTTTATTCGGTTATCACATGGATTGGTTTGAATTCATGAAAAACCGGCGATAACTAAAAAGCTTCATCACATCTCTTCTCCGTGAAAAATTGAAGTAAGAGAACGGAGAAGAGAAAGAAGCTTTTGTTCCACTTTCACTTTTATTCAGTTATCACATGGATTGGTTTGAATTCATGATATTTCTCGAATATCCTGCATGGAAAATAAGAAGATATCGTGACATATAATAGTTTGACAAAAGACATGTAGCTTATAAACTAGTGGAAAAATCGCATTTTAAACCTTCAGAGTGTCATATTCTCGCATTTTAAACACTGAACTTTTTTTATTAGTACTTCAAACTTTGAAAGTGATATTTTTATCATAACAAACCTCCAATGAGGTTTACTTGTTTACCAAGTCAATGAGGTACTGTTCATTTTGTGATGACGTCTCAGTTTTTTTTTTTAAAATAAAAATAAAATACATAGAAAATTCTAAAAAATTCGAAAAATTTGAAAAATTGATTTTTTTTGAAAAATTCAGAAAATATAAAGATAGCATTTCAAAATTAAAAATAAAATAAAATAGTTTTAAAAAATTAATCCAATTATAAACCAATAAATATATATAATAACTTGAATGATGATACTAGATTCAGTTTTTTTTTGTTTTTGATTTTTTTTTTAATTTTTGATTTATTAATACTTAACTTATTAAATTTTTGTGAAACTAGAAAACATCTCATAGACCAATTAAAATGTTTTTGACCTTAACTAAAATACTGTAAGTTAATTTGAAATATAATTAAGAGATAGAGAGGTAAGTCTTTAGATTTGTATATGTTAGGTTTTGGTATTAGTGGAGCTTCTTAGATAAGTAACATATATTTTAGTTTCTTTAAAGTTTGATTAGTTATTTATTTAATTTCAAAGTTATTTACTATTTTTAAGAACTTCACCTATAAGTTAATTTCTTTTTAAACAAACTTAAAATTACTAAAATAAATATCATTTTAATAAATAATACCAATAATAGGATTAATTTTGAAAATTTAACAAGTTAAATATTAATAAATTAATTTTTTTAAAAAAATCAAAAACTAAAAATCGAGAATCTAAAATCACCATTCAAGTTATTATATTATATATACTTATTGGTTTATAATTGGATTAACTTTTAAAAATATTTATTTTATTTTTAATTTTGAAATTTTATTTTTATATTTTTTTGAAATTTTAAATTTTTTTTGAATTTTTTCGATTTTTTTCGAATTTTTTCGATTTTTCTATGTATTTTATTTTTTATTTAAAAGAAAAAAAAAAAAAACCGACACGTCATCACAAAATGAACAGTACATGTCATCAAGTTGACTTGGAAAGTTGATTTGGAGGTTTGTTATGATAAAAATGTCACTTTCAAAGTTTAAAGTGCTAGTAAAAAACGTTCAGTGTTTACAGTGCGAGAATGTGACACTGTCAGAGTTTAAAATGCGACTTTCCCTAAAACTAGCCCGTACACTATACAAAATTGTGATTTGTGAATGTACTCTTCTTTAATCGTATAAACAAAATCAATTTTAACGTGGAAAATCGAAACTAAATTAAGCATTTTAAGAAGTTGATAAAATACGTAATCTGGATTGTTAGGTAGTTGAATAAAAACTATTATTTAGGATTTTGAAAGAACCATCAAAACTGCTACAATCATTTCTCGATTAGTGAATAAATACTATAAGATCTTGTGTGAAATTCGAGATCAGTTCAATCTAATTAAAAATGAGAAAAGAATGTTAGTAACGACTAAATGTCTTTTTTTCTTCTTGATCCGCTTAGTTGCAGAATCAAGCCATAGCATGTGAATCTTTCGATATCCTTGTGAATTTAGAGGTCTATATATGTGTATTGTTTGGGCTCCAAATGAGTTCATTGCTTTGCTTAGTGTTTGTTTGTTTGTTTTGGTCCCAGTGATTGTTTTTGGCCCAACGTTTGGTACTTCTGAAAGTCCATTGTCCTTGTAATCAGGGGAGGTGGTCATTATATTACTTGATTACACTACCATTTATTTGAAGTTAAAATAGAAAATTCATAATTGGTATTATATTTCAGTCTAGTTGAAGTTATATGTAAAAAGTACATATATTCTACAAAATACTTATTTACATGCACATTAAAACTAATTTAGTATTGTTGAAGTTCAACGTAAGAAAAATATTACAGAGTCTGATGACGTAGTTGGAAGGTTCCTACTCATTACATAGTGCTTTGGAGCATTATTATTGGATGGTTCTTAAGGTGGAGTTCTTAACGAAATATAAGAATCCGTCTCTTAACTTTTAACTAAAAAAGTTAAGAACCAGTTCTTAAATAAGATATTTAAAAACCAATTCTTATATTCCGTTAAGAACTTCACCTAAGAGAACCCTTTAATAATCATGCTCTAAGTATGAAAGACAGACACCATAATAACTTATTTTGTTCATGTTGACCCTCGGATGAATATTTATATTGCTTTATTTTAGTCTTATCTAATCCAACAACCTTTCACTTTGTAATTTATATGGGATTATTTGTGAAATAACTAAAATTAAAATTAAAATTAGTTTTCTAGAAAGAGAAAAGAAGAAAGAGAATGTGATTTTGGTTAGTTTGTTAGTTTCAATTTTTTGTTGAGTTATTGGGTGCAACTTCTCAATCTATATCCAATATATGCTATTTTCTATATTTTAAACATCATATAAATATATATAATATATATATCCATTCTTGTTTTCAGCAGCTTAATTAAGTATTTAAGCTTATATATATATATATATATATATACTAGGTGTTTTGTCTGCACATGCGGACATAATTTTTTTAGAGATATTTGTTAATAAATGTACTATTAAATTTTTTTGATAATCTTGGTGTGATTTCAAAGGCTTTCTAGGCCCAATGACTAATCACCAAGAGGCCTATAGAAATTCGGGTTTTCTTGCCGGTTAAAGCGTCTATAGGGGGTCATTTTAACTGCTACATGGATCATTAACCCAAAATATTATATCAACTTTTTTTTCTTGAAGAAAGGCTTTCTATCAAATGCATGAAGAAAAGGAAAACAGGCTCGGGCCTTAGTGTTTGATGCATAGCCACAGGCGGCCCACATAATTGATACCAAAAGAAATTTTTAAAGAACCCAGCCCAATTCAAAATGATCCACGTAATAGATGTGATCGAGGCAGTTTAGCGATCAAGCGAAATAGGTGATTACGGAAACGATCGCCGGAGACGATGGGGGTGTGAGAGAAGATGTTGAGAGTTAATGTAGCCAGAACTGAATCATCTGCGATGTTGTTGCTGGATTCTGTGAACGGAGGCTGGAACACCGATTCCTGACGAGAAGATCAAGTGTCGCCAAGAGGGAGTGTGGAGGACGAAAGCAACCCCGGTGGATTCGAGAGTTCCTTTCTGTCCAGAGTAGATAGATCGAGCATTGCCAGGCGATAAGCAAAAGTTTCTTATGAGGTTTAGGAAGACGCAGCGAAGTGAGGTAAGAGACGATGCTTGGCCAATCTCGTGGAGAAGTGACAGAGCATCTCGTTGTTACTGATGACCAGATCTCCCAACTATAAGGACAGTCAAATAACAGGTGATCGCGGGACTCAGATGCTGCGTTACACAACAGACATGTTGGGTCGACGTTCAGTCCCCAACTAAGTAGACGATCTCTTGTGGGACAACGGTTCAGAACAAATAACCAAGATAGAAAGTTGTGCTTTGGGATCCCTCTTTTACACCAGATGGTCTGATATCAAGGTACTGTGGCAGCATGTCTTTTTAGTAAGCTATAGATCGAACCTGTTTTGAATTTGTCCCATTGGGTGCCGTTAACAGTCCATTCATATAAGTCTTCCTCATCTGATAAGTGGATCGTTGAGAGATACATCTGGAGCTGTAGTTGATTCTCAGTTCGTGGTGATTGAATAACCCAGTTTCCATTGGCACTTATATCCTTCAATGTTGCATTCGTCGTGAGATCGAGGGCGAGAGGTACTCCTCAAGCTTGCCAAAAGGGAACCAGTTATCAGTCCAAAATCGAGTTGTTTCACCATTCCCCACCTTGACTTTGATCCAGGGGTATGCTATCTCTCTAATGCGCAAAAGTTTGTTAGCAAACCAAGAGAATTTCTGGTTAGTTTTCCTTGTCCAAAAATTACTTAAAGAGTCATTCAAAACTTCCTTTTTGTACCAGGCAACCCATAAAGACCTTGAATTGCAGAAGAGGATCCAGATGAGCTTCAACACACAAGCTTTATTCCACGCAACCAGATCCCTACAATTCAAACCTCCTTCTGATTTACTCAGCGTAATTGTCTCCCAAGAAACTCGAGCTGAGTAGTGCCCTTCTGCTGATCCTTTCCACAAATATGCTCCACATATTGAGTTGATTTTCTTTATCACAGATTTTGGGATTACGAATGTTGCGCACCAGAAGTTCGTGATCCCCGCTATTACCGTGTTAACCAGCAGCAACCGTCCTGCAAAGGATAGTGTCTGCGCACTCCAGGTATTGACCTTTCTCTTCACTTGTTGTAGCAATGGTTCGCAATTAAGGATAGATAGCTTTTTTGTACAAAGGGGAACTCCTAGATACCTGATAGGCAACGTACCATGAGTTATACCAGTCTGATTTGTGATGGAACTGACCTCTTGTTCATTCAATCCACAAATGTAGAATGTTGTCTTTTGTATACTCACTGCTAGGCCCGACATAGTTTTGAATTCCTCCAGAATTTCTAGAACAGCATTTACCGCATTGGCAGAACCATCCGTGAATATGAGTAGATCATCTGCGAAGCATAGGTGAGTTAGCTTTGTAGAGGCACATTTATCATGGTAGTTGAATCTTCCTTCCATCGCTCCTTCGTTGAGAAGAGTTGAGAGACAGTTCATGGCTATTACAAACAGGTAGGGACTTAGAGGATCGCCTTGGTGAAGCCTCCTTTTCCCCTTGAAATAGCCATGAACTCTTCCATTATAACCGACAGTGAAGGTTGGAGTTGTGATGCAGCTCTCTATCCATCTGATAAAGCGGTTTGGTACACCTATTCCTGCAAGACAATTTAGAATGAAGCTCCAGCTTATTGTATCGAAGGCTTTAGCGATGTCCACTTTGAGCACTATCTTCTTAGGTCCTGAGACTTTGTGATATCCATTCACTAGCTCCGTTGCCAGAATTGTGTTCTCTACAAGTAATCTCCCTTGCACAAACTTCGTTTGGTTTGGAAGAATGAAGCCAGGTAGCATTGGCTTGAGCTTAGAGACCAAAATCTTGGATACCGCCTTGTACAGTGTGTTACAACAAGAGATAGGTCTGTAATCTGAGACTGCTGAAGCACCAGGGAGTTTAGGGACCATTGTGAGGATCGTGGCATTAACTGCAGAGGGCATGAAAGCTGTTCCAAAGAACCGAAGGATGGAGCTGATCACCTCATCACCTAAAATTTCCCACGTGGCCTTGAAGAAACCTGAGGTCAGGCCATCTGGACCTGGCGATTTGTGGGGGTTGAGTTTGAGTATAGCTCTAGTGATTGATGTTGCTTCTGGTAGGGAAGAAAGTAAGAGGCAGTCAGCTTCGGAGCATCGGTAAGAAAGCAGGTCCTGGAACCAGTTGATGGATACATACGCATAAGGAAGAGTTTCAGGAGCAAGAATAGACTTGAAGTGATTTACAGCTAAGTTTGCCATAGCTTTCAGAGATGAGCGTTCCACACGGAAGCAAGAAGGAGTTGATCGAGTTATAGGCAGCTCTAACCACAACGACACAAAAGAAGTAGGATGTATTGAAATCTCCCTCCTTTAACCAGTTGATTTGAGACTTCTGCTTGAAATAAGCTTCTTCGATACTCCGGGGGAAAGTCCATTTATCATGTAAGTTTCTCTCCTCCAAAAATAGTTCCTCAGATGGTTGATGAAGCGCCCTTACCTGCACATCTTTTAACAAATTATTAGCAATAATAACCCTCTCTTGAATTTTTGAATAATTCTCACTGTTTATTTTTTGAAGTGCACTCTTTAGGCTTTTCAGTTTTCAACTGAGTTCCGAGAGAGTCGATGAGGAGATTCCGGCAAGAATCCAGGCTTCACTCACAGCAGTAAGGAAGAGGGGGTGTTTGGTGAGATAATTGAAGAATTTGAACGGTTTGGTTCCAGCAATAGGGAGAGGGGTAGCAAGGTTCAGGAGGCAGGGGGTATGGTCAGAGAATTCAGGTGCCAAAAAGGAAGCAGAGCTATTAGGGTAAGACGAGATCCACTCAAAGTTTACTAGCGCACGATCCAACTTCTTTGCAATTGGAGAAGCCAGTTGTTTGTTGGACCAGGTGTTTAAGATTCCCTGAAACCGGAGGTCAAATAGTCCAAGCTGAAGAATTGTATCATTGAAATCAATCATGCCGTTGGAGATTGCCTGAACAGATAGGGAGGAATGTTCTGAAGGACTAGTTATTTGATTAAAATCTCCAGCAACGATCCAAGGCTTGGAATGGAGACTCAAGGTTTGCTGGATGGTGATGAGATCCGTCCAGAGTTCCACCCTTTCAGCCACCAGATTAGACGCATACACTGAAGTCATAGTGATGGTGTGTTGATTGGATTGAGACTTCAACAGTAAGAGATTGACGAGTCTGATGGATCATTGTTACAGTAACAGGGGCTCGCCATATGAAGATAATCTGACCATCAACATCAGAGAGATGGTTCGAAGTAAACCGCCAACGGGGACAGACCTTTGTCATGATTGAGTTGAGCATAAGTTCTTTAATATGAGACTCCAAAATAGCACCAAAAAGGGGATTGTTATAGGTAAGCCACTGAGCAAAAGGTTTGTGCTTGTCTGAATCATTTAGTCCTCGGACATTCCAAAAAAATAGTTGTGTACACATATTTAACAGGTTGGGGGAGGAGTACCACCAGGTGGCGGCTCCTGAGGGGTAGAAGAGGTGGTGCAAAAAGAGTCTAGCTTGGAGTTAGGAGGGGATGATTTTTTTGTGGGTTGGAAAATGAGCGGAGGTCTAGAAGGGCAAGTGAATTGGGGAGGGATAGTGATGATAGGGGCATTAAAAGCAGCTGCTTGTTTGGTGGTTATATAGGATCCAAAAGTGGGGGCATAGGTTGCAGAGAGTCCAAAAACAAAGTTGGCTTTGGTAGGGGAGGATGAAAAAGTGATGTTTTGTGAGGTTGGGGAGGCGGAGGGGAAGAGTGAGAAGGTTTTTGGGTATTAATAGGAGGGATGGGGGAGGAGATAGGGATGCTTTGAATAGGAATGAGAGGGTCAGAGATAAGACTTTCAACCTCCTGAGGGATCTCATCAGAAGTTTCAATAAGATCATTATCTGGACGGTCAGGAGTTGACCCAACTGGCGGAGAAGTGTGAATCAACTCTATCTCCATGTCTGTCACTGCCGGCGGCTCATTTCCAGGGTTGTATAATTCCATGGAATCCTCGAGGCACTCATCAGTATCAGGAGGATCAGGAACCACGACTTTAGCATTGCTTTCATCTGTGGTTTTAGGGTCAGTTGGAGCAGGAGGGGAGTATATGCAGTCCTTCGGGATGTGGCCAATGCGATGACAATGCGTAGGGAGGGACCCAAGGATATTCAATATCTATTGGGATGATTTCTCCACTTTGCCGAACTAATTCACCAGAAGAAGGCAAAGGTTTGGTGAGATCAGCTAGGACTTTGACATGCGCAATATTAAGATCAGTGAGATTCTTGGTGTAGTCATCAGTTTCAATAGGTTCCCCTACTAATCATGCAGCCAAGCTTAAACCTTCCTTGGTGCGAAGATCAAATGGAACTCCAGAGAGGTGCGCCCAAAGAGGTATCGACTCAATCTCCGGTATGGTAGATGAGTAGATGACCCCCATTGGGAGACATAGAACATAGAAGTGCCTACATACCACAAGTGCTTTTCCAAAGCTTTAGCTCTTATGAAGTCCTTGGGTATTCGGACTAGGAAGGATCGTTTTAAAGGCTGCATGTGTATCTCAAGCTTTAAACATTTTCCCCAAATGAAGTTTAAAACGCTCTACATTGGTCCACAGTCAGGCATTTCCCAAGAAAAGTGCCTATGAGATATTGCTTGTGAAGTTCAACTCCACGTTGGAATACTGCGTCTGGGACTGCTACTCTTGGTTTTCCATCCGGAGAGAGGGAAGTAGGCGCCAGTCTTTTAAGTGATTTGTCCATCGAAATTTTGGCTTTTTGGGCCAACTTTGTCCTTTAGTCGGTTGATTAGTCTTCTTGGAAATGGTCGGAGGCTGGATAGTGGGGTTTCTAGGTGGGTTTGTGTTTGAGTCTGAGGGGTTTGTGTTTGAATTTTGGGGGTTAAGAGTAGTATTTTGGCCGATAGATTTGGTTGTGGGAATGGGGAGAGGTGGGGTAGAAGAGGTAGATGCAGAGGAGGATTGGATTGTAACTGGAGGCTTTGAGGAGGCGGAGTTAGTTTGGAGGGGGGAAGAGTGTTTAGGCGGGAGCACACTGAAATCTGAAGGTGGAGTTACTGTTTGGGGAATAGTGTTTTCTTCAGATCTACTTTTTGAATTTGCAGAATCTGAGATAGTGGGTTGATTTGTAACAGAAATAATTTGTTTCAGGTCTAAAGGAGCTTGCAATTGTTGTCCCTGACCTGAGGTAGTGGAAATCATCTTCTTCCTTTCAGAAGAAGCAGTCTTCGAAGTAATGGTGGCAGGGGAAGTGGGGAGGGGAGGGAAATCAACGAGGGGAGCATAGTCAGGAGGGTCAAGGGGGTCGGGAGGACGGTGAGCTGGAGGTTCACCGAGGTTGCTGCCGGAATCACATCGCTTTTCAGAAAACCAGGGGTTCTCTTTCGACGAAGCCATTTTTGTTAATTCAATATTATATTAACTTGCTTCTGATACATATACATTTTAAGTGAGCTGAGATTAAACTCGAACGGATATATATATTGACCCAGCTGAGCTATCAATAAATGTTAGGACTTAGGACTTAGGACTTAGGACCACTATAATAAAACCACTCTGACTTCTATATTTATATATTAGACTGAATTTCATGGTTCCACCTAATGCACAAATTGTACTATAATGTATAACGATTTTTACATAGGTTAAATTCTAACACTGTGTTTGTTTTCGAATGTAAGGGTATTAGTTTAAATAAACATATATTTTGGCCGACGAAATTAAATACTGTTAAGTTGCACAAAACCAAAAGGGAATATAAGTTTTAGCAAAATGACAAAATTACAACGTTGAATTCAGTCGGTATGCTCATAATTCATCTGTTTAAATTGGTTCGGACATCGCATTCAGAGTGTGTAGTTTATAGGCATATACACAAAATGTTGGAATTGTGTGAGCCCATGTTCAACTCTATATTATCCAATTAGTACGATATTGTCCACTTTGGACCCAATTAGCTGGTCCGCATGGATTTACTTTTGGGCTCCTTCCCAAAAGGCCTCGTACTAATCAGAGTTGGACATATCTATATATTAGACACTCTTTGTCTAATTCTCCAATGTGAGACTTATTTGATATCTCACATTCTCCCCCTCAAACTAAGGATCACACTCATCTTATGTCCTACAGCTGACTTCCTCTCTGCCACACACACCTCTCATTCCTAACTCGAAGGATACACATTCATCTCTCGAAAGGTATTGTAGTCTTCTTGCAGATTTCTCGTCAACCGCGCTCTGATACCAATTGTTGGAATTGTGTGAGCCCATGTCCAACTCTATATTATCCTATTAGTACGATATTGTCCACTTTGGGCCTAATTAGCTGGCCCGCATGGATTTAGGATGATTCAGAGATTGAAATCCATTTGTTCGAAGAGGATAACAGCTCAAAGACAGAGATGGATGGTAGCGCCTACCAAGTGTTTGAGAAAATGCTCAAGAGAAGAAAGAAAGTAACAAGGAAGAAGAAGAGATTGACAAGACTTGTTCTATATATTGAAGATCAGTTGACATATATTTTGAGCCACGAAGAGAGTAATAACTCAGACATGTTGGGGATACATATCGAGAACACACTCAAGAGACAAAGAAATAGTTGGTTGGAGTGGAGCAAAGGGAACTGTCATTGGGTACACAATTGGCAAAGGTTAGACAGAAAATGGAAGAACAAGAGAAAGAAGAAGAGAATAACAGAGATTTCAGAGGGCAAGAGTAAGAGAGTGACCTTGAAGCAGAAACACAAGGTCATAAGAAAGGTGAAGG
Source organism: Brassica napus (assembly GCF_020379485.1). Classification (NCBI taxonomy): domain Eukaryota; kingdom Viridiplantae; phylum Streptophyta; class Magnoliopsida; order Brassicales; family Brassicaceae; genus Brassica; species Brassica napus. The sequence continues at coordinate 55,806,922 of NC_063452.1, read as the reverse complement.
AGCACCACAAAAGGAAGGAAAAGGATGCTAAGAAGCTCGTCCATTGCCGTAAACCAAGAGTAGAGAAAGACGCAAGTATCCCCAGTGACTGGCCTCTCAAAGAACATGAGCTCAAGGGCTTAGAGGCTCGACGTGCCCGTGCTCTCGAGGAGATTGAACAGAAGAAAGTCGCTCGCAAAGAAAGGGCAAAAAGGAGGAAGAGATGGATACAAGGTTCAGAGAACTATAGATCATATACAAGGTCAAAATGTTGTAAGGAGATTAAAATAGGGGTCTGGAGAAACATGACTAGAAATTGGCCTTGCCGTGTGATGAAAGACGCTGCTGAGAAAGGGAACAAGAGTATGAGTTTGAGACGATGATACACAACAATCAAGCATTAAACAGAAGACTGCTTCTGCTGAAAGTTGCAGAGAGAAAGAAAAGGAAAACAAGACTAGAGAACTATAAGAAGAAGGTAACAAGTATGAACGTGTGTATGTTGTTCTGGCATAGGACAGATGTGGATTTGCTGTTACTCCTAGTTGAAGATGTGAACAGGGAGGAAGAAAGTGATGACGAAGATCCCTTGAAAAGGGATGATGAGCTTAAGGAGATTGTTGATGAGTATTTTGGTAAAGAGTCTGAGCTTGGTGAAGGTGAAAAGTTTTTGAGTTATTACTTTCTGAAACCGATGTGTAAGGAGGAAGATGGAAAAACTAAAACTCAAGTGATAGATGAAGCTGAGATTGAGCTGTTTGAGAAAAATGAGGATTTGGTATTTGGTATGGACGGAAACTGCAAATCCACAAAAGGGATATCTATGGCTGTTGTTGACGCCTACGCCGTCATGAATGAACAGAGTGTAACCGACTTAGCCGAAAATTTTGTAACCGTCCCTGAAGTACTCTCGGAGATTCGCGATGCTCAACATCGTCTCAAATTCATCTCTTTCACTATCGAAACCATGGAACCATCTCCTGAATCTCTCAGTAGATTTATAAAATTTGCTAAAGCTATTGGTGATTTGCATACACTCTCTGATGTTGATCTTAAGTTGATTGCTTTGACACACACGTTTGAGGCTGAGGTTCACGGTATCAAAAATCTTAGAGATGTTCCTCCGCCTATTCAAATTGTTAGGGTAAAGAGACTACCTGAGAAGGAGTTACCTGGCTTGGGCTTCCATGTGGCTAACTTGGAAGAGCGGGAGGCACTTGGGAACGGGACGGAGGAGAAATCAAACACTACTGCCAAAATTCTTCTTCTTCAAGACACTAACATGAACATCATTCCTTCAGAAAACTGTTATGAGGCTAGTTCTGTTGCGTCTCATACTGTGGATGAGGAAGAAGAAGGTGGGAGGAGGCAGAAGAGGTACCCGCCTAAGAAAACAGAGGTGAAGCTTGAGGGTAATATGGTAGTGGAAGGATTATATACATCACAGGGTGAAAATGATGAAGAAGATGGTGGTAAATGGAGACATGCGGTTAGTAGCAGTACTCATAAATATCTCTTCAGGAGAAGGACCAAGTGGGAACATTACAATGCCTTGGCTGAGCAAGAAATTCAGAAAGATCAAAAGGCTGACAAAGCTGGTTACTTTACCCAGGACACCAATGATCAGATGTCTAATGACTCTAAAGGAAAGTGTAGCGAAAAGAACGATGAGGAGCTTTCGTCCATCTTAAAAGATATGAGGTTGGAGGAAGATTCATTAAAGGCTCTCCAAGAAGGAACTGAAGAGACAAATTTTAGCAATGGCGAGAATGATATTGAGGTCGAAGCTGAGGGGATTGATGTTGCTAATGTGGCTAATACAGTTCGAGGCTTTAGTTTTCGGTTTGGTGTAGCAACAAAGATAATCGAGGCTTGTGCAGACAATGAACAAATCCAGTTGTTTGTTGGCAATATGGGTTTCAGTGGTGTCAGTATCTCAATGTTGAGGAAGAAGAAGATTTCCACTGGGCAGTGTGTCTGCTTGATCGATGACTATGGTAATCGAACAATGCGACCATGTCTCTCCAGTGGTGTCAAGATTCTGGCTGATGAATTAATCAAAGCAGACTTCACAGGCTTTAAGTGGTTAGTGTTAAGATATGCCGTTCTTAACTTGGAAGTAATTAAAGTAGCTATTGGATTTGCCAAGCAAGAAGGTCTTTCTGTTTCTTTGGATTTAGCTAGCCTTAAGATGGCTCCTTACATTGAAAAGGACTGGGAACTGAACAAATACAAGGTTGAGAAGAAACTTAAGTTCAAGATGTGTTCAAGCTTAAGGGAGAGAATGTTGAAAATAAGCTTGAAGAAAGCTTGTGGAGCAAGCTATTCAAAAGATATTCGGAATGTGAAAGAAATATGAAATATGTTTGTTTAGGAATTATCTAAATAAGTTAAACTACTGAGATTATAAAGTTGATATTTCTATATAAGGAGATGTCAAGGTGTGGCATCACTACAAGAAAACATATTTTTTACGAGGGCGGTATTCGTTGTAAATTCGTCGTAATAGGGGCTTTACGACGAATTAACATCGATACGCGTTTCGTTGTTAAACGCTCGTCGTAACGGAGGTTTCGTCGTAAAGTCCTAGTTACGTTTACGAGGAAGTCAATTCCTCGTAAAGCAGAAGGAAACTATTCGTCGTAATGCCCTCGTAAATGACGATGTAAATACCTCGTAATAGTTCGTTGTAAAAGCCACGTAAGGCTTCCACGTAAAGTCGATGTAAATTTTACGAGGACTTTACAACGACTTCATGTAAATTTCTCGTAAACGTTACGAGGACTTAACGTGGAATTTTACAACGAATTTACATCTCCATATTTAAAATATTAATTAATTATAATAATTATATAAATTTTATAAAACAATAATTTTAAAATTTAAAATATTTGAAATAAAATTAAATATGAAACCAAATAATTTTTTTTAAAAACTATAAATTCATTAATTAAATAGAATTTAAATTTTTTATACAAAACAAAAGAAATTAAAAAAGGAAACTAAAGGCCAACATCATGGTCATCGAAGTAGTTGGCTGAGGGGTTCGGGTCTGTAGACGTTCCTGCTTCGGGATCCGGCTGGCTCATCCCGAGAGCTGCTCGTCTCTCCGCCAAAGCTCTCTGCAAAGTTGGATTTCCCACCGCCATCACATCCAGCAAACCCTCGAGAGAGTCCAAACGCTGCTGCTGGGTATCCATGCGAGCCTGCATCCGGTCGTTGTCCTGGTCCCGTCTCGAATAGTATGACGAAGTCGCCCTTGCAACTTCGTTAACGGAACCTATTCCAACCGTCCTTCCCTTCTTTCTAGGAGCCACCTATATGTATATATATAAAACCGTATTTAGAGTTAATAATAAAATAAAGAAAAAAAATTAAAATTATTAAATTTTACCTCCTCGAAGATCCGGTCGACCTCTACGGTTGACAACTTGACGGGTAATCCATCTGCAGACTGTTGGGTAAGTTGCGTCTCTTGCTCTTCAAACCGAGACGCCACAGCGTTGAAGAGTTTCTCGGATGCAGGATCCACAAAAACCCCATCTGGTGAGGCGTGAGTCATCTTGAATAAGTCCGAGAGAGATGGCAAAACTCCAGTCTTCTCCAACTAATAAACAACAATAATAAATAAATTAAATATAATTAATAAATACAAGTTTAAAATAATGAAAATTATAAATTTAAATAAAACTTACAGCTTCGAGACGAATTCCGGCATGGGGTTTTTGGCCGGATCTATGAACCATGGGCAAATGGCCATCTTTATCCCTCGTTCTTCGGGAAGCGGAGCAGGAGTTGGCTTTGCGGATGGAGCTGGGTTCGTTCCAATAGGTGATGAGGCCATCCCATGCTTCCTTTGTGACCCCGCTCGGCTTCCCCTCATAGCCGTAAATCTCCCACTTGTCCTTCCAATCGGAGACGGTGTTGCAAAGACGAGTTTTCGCCTTTGCAATAAATTCGCTCTTCACCCTCTCGGTGATTCCTACGGACCAGTTCCACATTTGCTGAAAAAACAAACATTTTAAAAGATTAGAAAAAAAAAATAATAATTATTTAATTAACAATATAAATATTAATAATATGTAAATATAATTACCGCAAAACATTTAAACCACGTCGTCTTGACGTGATCGGGAGTCATGGTCCAGTTGGGATAAGGGCCGTCATAATATCCCTTCATCGTTTCTGAAACGCTCCGGCTAACACGGTTGTTAGCCCCAAACCTGCAAATATAACAAATTTGTTAAAAAAATTGATCAAAGATTTTAAATTTAAAATTAATAATTTTATGTACTTACCAATAAGTACCCGGGGGTCTATCGGGGTCCAGAACGTGTAAACCCTCTCGTCCGGGCTGGGCAAGCAAATCCTCGACTGTGTATCTTGCGAATGGTGCATGAGCTGGCACCCGCAAATCGGGATGAACTGCAGCCGGTGGGGCAGGCTGATCCGGGGCGACAGGTGGAGCTCGTGGGGGAGGCATCTGAGATGGAAGAGGAGGAGGGGTCGAAGGAACTCTCCGAGATGTGTGAGAGTCTGGAACTGTCCCGGAAGAAGACGATGGACCGCTAGAGGAAGATCCATCGCCAAACAAATCCGCATACGTAGGTGCAGGAGCTGCTGGTCTCGGTCTAGGAGCCATCTAGAAAATTTAAAAAAATTAAATTAATATATATCCTAAACGAATTGTTTAAAATAATTTTCTAAACTAATCATCTAAACTAATTCCGTTAACTAATCACCTAAACTAATTCCCTAAACTAATCACCTAAACTAACAACCTAAACTATAAAAAAAAAAAAAGATAGAGAGAGAAAGTTACCTTAGAGGGGGAGAGGAGTTAGGGAGGAAGATACGAGCAGTGCTCGTATCTTCGACTTCTCCCATATATGTTTCATCTGTCGCTCATACGGATACATCCATCCGTTGTGAACAGGTCCACGAAGCAATGCTTCATATGGTAGGTGGACAACTAGATGCTCCATGACGTCAAAAAATGAAGGAGGAAATATCTTCTCCAGGTTGCACAATATGATCGGAATGTTATGATGAAGTTGTTCGATGACTTCTTCCTTGAACGTACGTGTGCTGAGATCTCTGAAAAAAACGCCGATGGCTGTATATTGCAAAAGTAATCAAATTAATAACATTTCATAACATATGTATATATATTAACGTTTTATAATTACCTGCAAGTGCTTCATGGACATTTGCTGGAAGGAGCTCGGCAAAAGCAAATGGAAGAAGTCGTTGCATAAACACATGACAATCATGACTCTTCATTCCGGATAACTTTTGACCTCGTTCAACACATTTTGACAGATTTGAAACATAACCATCAGGAAACTTAACTTCTGATGCAACCCAGTCAAACAAAGTTGTTTTGGCTTCTGATGACAACCGGAAGATGGGAACAGAAACGTTTCCATTGCTCTTGATATGTAACTCACTTCTTGAGCAAATATCAGGTAAGTCCATCCTTGACTTTTTGTTATCTTTTGTCTTCCCAGGGACGTTAAGTAATGTATTCATGATGTTCTCAAAAAAGTTCTTCTCAATATGCATGACATCCAGATTGTGGCGTAAGAGAAGATCCTTCCAATAGGGTAGCTCCCAAAATATACTCTTCTTATGCCAATTGTGAGACACACCATATCCATCAGGCATATTTCCAGGAACATGCCAATTTCCTCCAACTTTAACTGTTTCCTGAGCTCCGTAATAATCAATGTCTGCTTCGATCTGCTGGCCGGTGAGATATGGAGGAGGACCGTCTCTGACAATTTTTTTGTGCCGAAACAATGTCTTATTTCTTCTGTACGGATGGGCAAGTGGAAGAAAGCGACGATGACAGTCAAACCAACAACTCTTCCTACCATTCTTCAGTTGAAAAGCATCCGTCGATCCAAGACAATATGGACAAGATAATCTTCCATGTGTTGTCCAGCCAGACAACATCCCATAAGCAGGGAAATCACTTATCGTCCACAGCAGAACTGCTCGCATCGTAAAATTGTTTTTCAAGGAACAATCGTACGTCCACACCCCTTCTGACCACAATTGCTTTAGCTCTTCTATCAACGGTTGAAGAAAAACATCAAGAGACCGTTTTGGATGCTTCGGCCCAGGGATTAATATGGTCAAAAATAGAAATTCTTGTTCCATGCACATATCCGGCGGTAAATTGTACGGCGTAAGAATGACTGGCCACAAAGAATATTGTCTACCAGATATTCCAAATGGAGAAAATCCATCGGTGCATAACCCAAGATAGACATTCCGAATATTTGTAGCAAAATCTGCGTGTACCTTGTTGAAATGTTTCCACGCTCTTGCGTCTGATGGATGTGCAACCTCACCATCTCTCTGGACATGTTCCGCATGCCACCTCATCGATGCAGCAGTCCTCTCAGATTGATATAATCTTTTCAATCTGTCTGTAATTGGTAGGTACCACATCCTTTGGTACGGTACCCTATTCCTCCCACGGCCTTGCGGTTTGAATCGTGGTTTTTTGCAGAATCGACACTCTTCTAACTTGTCATCTTCTTTCCAGTAGATCATGCAGTTGTCGATGCAAACATCAATCATCTCCGAAGGCAACCCAAGACTATAAACCAATTTCTGAATCTCATAATAAGATTCAGCAGACACGTTGTCTTCTGGCAAATACTCTTTAAACAACTCCACCCATGCATCCATGCAATTCTCAGGTAAATTATGATCCGTTTTAATATTCATCATCCTAGCTGCTAGAGACAATTTAGAGAGACCTTCTCTACAACCAGTGTAGATTGGTTGATTTGCAGCATCTAGCATTTCATAAAACCTTTTTGCATCCAAATTAGGTTCTTCTACATTTCCAGTTCCATCAGCTATTGTTGTAGTTGTTTCTAAAAATGCATCACTAATCATATCTTGAACCCTATCATGATCTACCATCTGCTCATGATCTTGATGATAATTATATTCATTATGCAAATGATTCGGTTCTTCACTATGATGACCATCCTCAAAATTATTATTACTACTACTAGCTTCATTTCCCCCATAACCCTCTCCATGTTGATACCAAATGTAGTACTGTGGTGTAAATCCTCTGTTTACTAAATGCTTCCATACAGTTTCACTACGTGCAAATTTTGAATTCTTGCATTTCCGACAGGGGCAGAACATCTTACCGCTTTCCTGTGTGATCGGTGTACAGCCCGCCTGGTGCATGAATGTCTCTAGCCCGCTCAGAAATGCGTTTGTCACCCTCCCGTCGGAATCTTTGTGCAAATACATCCAACTCCGTAACTCGTAAATACTACCGCCACCGGCCATTTTTTCTTAGATTTTTTTTTCAAATCTTTTTTTTTCTGATTTTTTTTCGGATTTTTTTTCTCCCGTTTGTGTGTTGTGAGGAAGAGAGTTGTGGGAAATGACATATATATAGAGAAATTTTCGAGTTGGGTAGTTGAAAAATAACAACGATTTTACAAGGAATATTTTACATGGATTTTACATGGTTTTAACATATTATTTACAACGAATTTACGACGAAATTAGGTAAGTTAAAGCACATTGAATACACGTTTTCACCTAAATATAACGGTAACATGATTCGTTGTAATGTCGATGTAAAGTTTACTTTTCGACGTACTTGCGTCGTAATATTACATGGCGTTTACGACGAAATTTGATTTCGTTGGTTTCGTCGTAATTGCGTTGTTAAGCCACCAGTTACTATTTCTAAGACGACGATAAGGAACCTGTGTCGTTCGTCTGTCTGCCAATTCAGTGGAATGACAAGGAGAAAGTGGACGGAAGTGCAGCTGGTTTGTACTTGAGAGGAACCTTTGACGATGGTTGGAGGTTCCTTTCAAGTATAAACCAACTGCACTTCCGTCCACTTCTCCTTGTCGCTCCACTGAATTGGCAGACAGACGAATGACTCATGTTCCTTATCGTCATCTTCGAAATAGTAATTGGTGGCTGAATGAGGAACATAGTCTAAACGCCATCAGGTTCGAGAGGAAGAGAGTTGTGTGTTGTGAAGAAGAGAGTTGTGGGAAATGACATATATATATAGAGAAATATAACAATGATTTTACAAGAAAATTTTTACATGGATTTTACATGGAACATTTACAACGACTTTACAACGAATTTAGGTAAGTTAAAGCACATTGAATGCACGTTTTCACCTTTATATAACGGTAACATGATTTGTTGTAATGTCGATGTAACGTTTACAACTATTTCGCATTCCACGTACTTTCGTCGTAAACTTACATTGACTTTACGACGAAATCCTTTCGTCGTAAATTACCATGGAGTTTACGACGAAATAATGTCTCGTCGTAATTGCGTTGTAAAGCCCATGTAAAGTTACGAAGAAATAATTTCGTCGTAAACCGCCGTTGTTACTGCTACGTTTTCTTGTAGTGCATAACTTATGGTTTAGAGATTGAGAGACCATCTTGTGAGAGCTTAAGTTTTTGAGATAGTTTTCTTAACCTAATAAGAATTCAGTTATTCTTAGTGATCTTGTGAATTTATACAAAATATTGAAACTATACAAAATAATTACGTTTAGTAAACTTAGGTGTGCATATGTCCGCAACTAAAGATGCCACGTGGGATAAACAACCAAATTTAGATGATGGAACTACAAAACCTGAATCGATTGAGAGACCCCAATCAAAGATATTAAACTGATGATTAGATTATTATTATAATCATGTCACTAAGTTGATCTGCCTCGTGCATATCCACTAGAACTTTAATTACTAGATCTTTGTAACAGAAGCAATGTGATGATATTATTTTTATAAGATTCCAAAGTAAGTTAATTTTCACAGATTTGTAAAGTATTATATTGGACAATGCTAATTTTTTTTATATAAATACAATCGGTATTACTATGAAAGGAAGATAAACTCAACCATATTAAAACATTTTCTACTTTTGACTCGCTGGTATCCGTAGTTCCAAACTAAACTAGACCAAACCAAATTCGTACAATCCAATATTAGTGACTTTTTTGTATTGTACAACTTGTGTTATTTGTCAAAGTTATACTTACACAAATCAATATATTTCGTAAATCCAATTCATATGAGTCGAATTTTCACAGGCGTACAAATACAATGCCAGAAGATGTATACACTACATGTAATGTATGGTTCTCAATATAAACTTATAATTTTAGAAAAGGAGAAAAAAGAAAGAGTGACAGATGAAAACATTGAAAGAGTGTCATAAAAGGGAAGAAAGGTTTAGTTAGTTGGGTAGGTCTCTCTATTGTATTTATAGTTCTCCCTTGCTTCGGTTTCATTTACTTCTCTTAACTTTATTTTAATCAATAGCATTGCTTTACTCTCACACATACATGTATAAAATGAATATTTTCTCTTTTCGTTACTTTTTTCTTCTAAGAAAGAAAATACAACAAGTAATATATATGTATTTCTCTGTATATAAATATCAAACCGATGCAGGGCAATGATGAATCTTGATTTGATCTTCTTCTCGAAAACCTCATTGCTTCCGCTTCTTCTCTTCCATTTCCATATTTACACTTCATAATATCTCTTCACCCACTTCTCTTCTTCCTCATTTATAACACACACACATTTATATATTTTGGACTCGCTATTGAATTTTTTTAGCATCTCTTTTCATAATATTGAAATGGTCCTCCTCTCATCTTAACCCTATAAAATTCTGTTCCCCTTTCAGTTTCAGATTTCTTTATTTTCTCGTTCATTGGACACTGAATGTGATACATACAAGAAACAAAACTTTAAAAGTTCCATCAATGGAGGTTTTTGTTCTTGTATTCAACAAGAGAAGTCTATTTCTAATCTTCCTTGTTTTTGTAAGTTTCTTTCTGACGCAAAAAGTTACTCATGTCTCTGCCGTTAACTACACCAAACAGCATAGACAAGTTAGTAGCTTGAGAGCTGAGAGGATCCAAAAGCACTTGAACAAGATCAACAAGCCTTCTGTCTTCACCATCCAGGTTATATATATGTGTGTGTGTACATGTTTCATATATGCATATTGATTTGTATAATGTATATGTGAAATATTTACCCTTTTTGTTGTTATAAAATAATATTTTACAGAGTCCAGATGGTGATATAATAGATTGTGTACCAAAAAGAAAGCAGCCAGCTTTGGATCATCCACTCTTAAAGCATCACAAGATTCAGGTAATTCTGACCACGCAACTTTTCTTTTTATTCAATTAATAAAGTATGGCGACATTTATTTATTTGTAACTTCGTATATAATGTTAAATACGGTAGCAAACATAGCTTAAACATACTATGCAGGAATTATAACAATTAGCAAAGTTACTGTAACATATTTATTACGAACATAAAAATACCAGTTAAAAGTTTATATGGAATAAATTTAACACTTTTCTGTTTTAGGTGAAATCAAATTAGAAAATTCATAAAAAACTGTAAAACACTTCAAATGATGCTTTTAAATTTAAATATGTTACAAATAAAGAAAACTTAAAATATAATGTTGATGAATTTGAAGTGACAAGTTATATTAGCATATTGCTTTTTGTAATAGTATATTTATAACTGGGTAAATATAATTACTTTTCATACTATTATACTACAAAATAAGTCGGTTGATGAGAACTTTTTTTTTTGATGAGAACTTAATTATGATAAATAATGCAGAAAGCACCGACGAGAATGCCGCAGATGATGGAAAAGGAGAGAAGCGTTGATGTTGAAGAAGCAGCCAACGTATTGGAAAGTGCATGGCAAATGTGGCACGTGAACGGCACGAGGTGCCCCAAGGGAACTGTTCCCATACGACGCAACACAATGAACGATGTGCTCAGAGCTAAGTCTTTGTTTGACTTTGGCAAAAAGCGACGTAGTATTGACCTTGATCGACGGACAGAAAAGCCTGATGCCCTTGGCACTAGTGGACACGAGGTACATTAGATCATAAACTCACTCCCTGGATTCAACAATATTTTCGGTGAATGTTAGCTTAATAATAGTCAAACTGATTAAAAATCTTTTGCATGACAGTTATATATATTTAGCATTGTTGGTACCTAAATACACGATAGCAATGTTAATGTGAATCGTTTGAGTAGTCATTTAATTATGAACATATATAACAGTTTCTAATGTCAGACACAGACTCATAATTAAAGTCTTTAAAATACATAAAACATAAGCATTCAATGGAGTTCAAAATCTCGTTTTAATAATTCTTGAATATACTACAAGAATATGTAAATGCACGGCTTTCCATTAGCATATATTGGGATTACAAATATGATTTGGAAAGTTAATCATGAATTATAATTTAAGACTTGTATAGTACTAAAGTTTAAGTTACTTGGTGGGTGAATGATAGCATGCGATCGCGTATACGGAAACATCGTCGGAGATATACGGAGCAAAAGCTACGATAAACGTGTGGGACCCGAAGATTGAAGAAGTGAATGAGTTTAGTCTCTCACAGATTTGGATTCTCTCGGGATCTTTCGTCGGTCCTGATCTCAATAGCATCGAAGCTGGCTGGCAGGTACTTGTCTTTGTCTATTTTACACTTTCATTATATCTTATTTATATTTTATTTTTAAAATAATTATTGAGTTTTCTAAAACATGATAACAATGCAATATGTCTAAAGCTTTGATTGTTATACTAGTCAGGTCAGTCCGGAGCTGTATGGTGACAACAGACCAAGATTATTCACTTATTGGACGGTACGTTGTTTTCTTATTTGTTGATTTTATGTATTGATGCAGAAAGAAATTGATTGCACTTTCGTATCAGTTTTAAATCAAGTTTCTAAAACCCCAATGTAGCTATAAACTGAATATCCCTGAGAAGTATATGTAGAAGATATACTTCAATTAATGTATTTCTTTTGAGGACATTCATGTGACAGTAGGAGTAGTTTCTAGGTGTAGTGCAGTGTCCACTTATGGTGTATAGATTGTATTTTCAGAATTACCATATATTGCTTTGAAGTCACACTTCCAATATTATATTTTATCTCTGTATATATGGTTCCTTTTTCTGCAATGGGATAAGTTGTCATCTAGAGATTCAGTGAAACTGTGCATGTAAATTATGATAAGGTAAACTGAAGGTAATTTATGCCAAACCCAAAAAAAGTACCGGTTAAAACTTAAAAGTAATTTTACTTTGAATGTGTTGTAAGTTAATGGTAGAACAGAGTCATGATGATAATGTTTGGTGTAGAGCATTTATTATTGCATTAATAGCTTATTATTAATTGGATATGATGCCAATCCGATTTCTGTACTACTCTCCAAATCATTAAATTTGGCTCGGCCCAAAAGCTAGAAAAGGGATGATACATGCTTGGCAACAACTTGGTTACACATATTTATTTCCCTTGAGCACGCATATCTTAAGCTAATGATAATATTGTATTTTGTTAGAGTGATTCATATCAAGCAACAGGATGTTACAATCTTCTATGTTCTGGATTTATCCAAACAAATAACAAGATTGCCATTGGAGCAGCCATTTCCCCCCTCTCCACTTTCAAGGGAAACCAATTTGATATCACCATTCTCATTTGGAAGGTTCATTTCTTTATCTCTTTCTATTTTTATTATCTTCTATATAGTAAACTTTAATAACAGGGACGTCATTTCTTGAATATTGTTACTTATTTTATTTTATATGACTATAAATGTGGTTACAAAAGGGATTGATGAGATTATGGATGCCAGTGATACATCTGATTTCACAGTTAGAATTTCAGTTTAGCATGCAAACTGATGGCAGTTGTGATTGCATGCAGGATCCAAAAAGGGGCAATTGGTGGATGGGTTTAGGCGACAACACACTTGTCGGGTATTGGCCAGCAGAGCTATTCACCCACTTAGCCGACCACGCAACCACCGTAGAATGGGGAGGTGAGGTTGTGAACACACGTTCTTCAGGCCGGCACACGACCACCCAAATGGGTTCTGGTCACTTTCCGGACGAAGGGTTTGGAAAAGCAAGTTACTTCCGAAATTTGGAGATCGTTGATTCAGACAACAGTCTCGTACCGGTGCATGATGTCAAGATATTAGCTGAGAACACCGAGTGTTACGACATTAAGAGTTCTTATAGTAACGAGTGGGGAACTTATTTTTACTATGGTGGTCCCGGGTTTAATCCTAGGTGTGCTTGAAAAACCAAGTGTACATAGTTTGAGTTGTAGAATTGGTTAAAAAGGGGGTCGAATGTGTAATTTGTTAAAGTATATGGGTGTTGAAAATTGCATATTGGTTTATTGTTTTTCATTTCTGGTTGTTGATTAAACCTAGTAATGGTTAGCTAAATGCTTAATAGTTCTTACACCAAGAGAGATTTGAGTTCAGACTTCAAAAATATACAGAACTCTTTTAGATTTGTTGTTAAAACTATTACATAGTGGACCACAAAAACCAAGAAGTTTATGATCTATTTGAAAAAAGAAAAGAGAATCATCTATTTGGATCAAATCATGTTATGAATCGACATCAATAATATTTTGATCATCACCTAATAGGAAAGCAAAAGAGGAAATATCAAGAAAATTCGTTATAAAGTTTGTGTGGGAGATTTCAATACACGTTGATGCTTGGAACTTGTGATTAGCTATCATTTTCTTAATATCAGCCACATGCATAGTGAAAGACCCCACGACGCGTTTCCACTTTCAACACCAATTAAAGATTTACTAGTACGTCTCATTGACTTGTTTTCATATCAATTCCAACAGTGTATATACGTTGTTTTTATGTAAGAGATTTCCAATTTGTTAACCTATTTACTCTCTACCTAGGTAAAGTTGTATCGGAATTTGATACTCTGGAATGTTACCAATCGCAAAACTTAATCAAACATGTCAGGACCAAATCTGTTTGATTATTTGCTGTCCAAAGGACATACATATGTTCAGATGATCCTACAATCACGTCACCACGCGTCTCCTAGCTTCGTTGATACTGATGACGATGACTCTGCTGAATCTGATTGACGATGAGGGAGATGATGATGCAGGTAAGGTGTTTGTAGACACCACAGAAGTGATACATGTTTGATTTTTAGTGAAATGTATGTAAAGAAACACGTTTTTGAATGGTAGGTACAACAATAAGTTGTATCAAGAAGGTGTTTGTTGATTAATTCAACAACACATTTCTTTTGTGTTCTTTTGGTAGGTGCAACAAGAAGTTTCACCAACTCCCCATAATCTCCTATAAATAACCACACAAGGAGAAGAAGAAGATCATCCCAAACAAGAAAAACAAAGTAAGAGAGAACAAGAGAAGAGAAGAAAAGAGAGTGCAAGAGAGAAAAAAAAAAATATCTTTTTTGTGAGAAAATCTTTCTCTTTAAGAAATTACGAATAATTTCTTGAGTGTATTTGGGATCGGGTGTGAGTTGAGAGTTTGTAAAACTTCCCGGGTTGATAATAAAAGATCTGTAGCAGGTCCGGAGACGTAGGCAACATTGGCCGAACTCCGTTAACAATTTTGTGTGTTTTCCCGCTCCCATAAATTCTGGTTTTCCGCAAAATTTGACCGCGTATTTCCTAACAACTGGTATCAGAGCCTGAGTTACGGTGATCGGTCAAATTTTTTGTGGGGTTACTATTCACGTGAACAGTACTTCGTGAATAGTGAATTTTGTCAGTAACATCGGTTTGTCGACGAAGGTGTTCTAATACACGGTGATTCCAGAAACGATGGGAGGCGAAGACGGTTTGGCGCATAGTATCGGGAAATTTGACGGTACAGATTATGCATTTTGGAGAATGCAAATTGAAGATTATCTGTACGGAAAGAAGCTTCATCAACCGCTGAGCAAGAAGCCTGAGAAGATGGATCAGGATGAATGGGAGCTCCTTGACAGACAAGTTCTGGGTGTTATAAGGTTAACACTGTCGAAAAACGTTGCTCACAACGTTGCGAAGGAGAAGACCACGGAAGGGCTCATGAAAGTTCTCTCTGACATGTATGAGAAACCTTCGGCAAACAATAAGGTATTTCTCATGAAGAAACTCTTTCATTTGAAGATGGAAGAAGGTGGCCTGGTTGCCGCACATGTGAACGAGTTCAACACGATTGTCAACCAACTGTCATCGGTTGAAATCGAGTTTGATGATGAAGTGCGAGCACTGATTTTGTTGGCATCTCTGCCAAATAGTTGGGAGCCGATGAGGGCAGCGGTTAGTAATTCTGTGGGTACTCAAAAGCTCAAATTCAATGATGTTAGAGATCGTATCCTTGGTGAGGAAGTTCGAAGGATAGACTCTGGGGAGGCATCAACGAGCTCTGCTTTCAACGTGGAAAACAGAGGGAGAAACCCAGATAGAAATAACCGGAGTAATGGCAGATCGAAGTCAAGGAATGGACGGGGTCAGTCTAAATTCCGACAGCCTGCAGAGTGCTGGAATTGTGGAAAGACAGGTCACATCAAGAAGAATTGCCGAGCACCACCGAAGGAGGAAGACAACACTAGAGGCGGAGCCAATGCAGTGACACGTGAAATCGTTGATGCATTGGTAGTGTCTGTTGATTCTCCGAGGAAAAGTGAAGCTCGTGGTGCAGCTGGAAATAACACCAAAGCGTCAATCTCCTATGTTGATAGCCCAGTCGATTCATGGGTTCTTGACTCAGGAGCGTCATTCCACACCACACCGCACCATAACATCATGGAAAATTATGTTGCGGGAAATTACGGAAAGGTATATCTTGCTGATGGATTACCTTTGGACATAGTTGGTATTGGAGATATCAACCTGAAGATGTCAGACGGATGTGTGTGGAAGATTACGAAGGTCAGACATGTGCCAAAGTTGATGCGAAATCTGATTTCAGTAGGTCAACTTGATGATACGGGGCACGATGTTAATTTTGGTGGTGGAGCCTGGAGAGTCAGAAAAGGTTCCATGGTGGTTGCTAGAGGTCATAAAAGAGGTACTCTTTATATGACGACGAGCTATGAAGACACTGTTACTGTTGTTGAGGATGCCAAACAGACCAAGTTGTGGCATTGTAGATTGGGGCACATGAGTGAGAAAGGGATGAAACTCATGGTGGCAAATGGCGCTCTTCCGGATCTGAAGACGGTGGATCATCAGATGTGTGAAAGCTGCATCCTTGGAAAGCAGAAACGGGTTAGTTTCTTAAAAGGAGGAAGAGAGCCAAAATCTGAGAAGTTAGAGCTGGTGCACACAGATGTGTGGGGACCCGCTCCTGTTGCATCGCTAGGAGGTTCGTACTACTATGTGACCTTTATTGATGACTCCACAAGAAAGGTGTGGGTCTACTTCATGAAGAACAAATATGAAGTGTTCTCGTTTTTCAAGAGATGGAAAACCATGGTTGAGGTTGAGACGAATCTCAAGTTGAAGTGTCTAAGGTCTGATAATGGTGGTGAGTATATCAGCGGCGAGTTCACGAGATACTGCGCTGATAACGGGATCAAGATGGAGAAGACTATTCCTGGAACGCCTCAACAGAATGGAATAGCGGAAAGGATGAACCGAACCTTGAACGAGCGTGCAAGGAGCATGAGATTGCACTGTGGATTACCAAAGACGTTTTGGGCAGATGCAATCAGTACCGCAGCCTTCTTAATAAACAGAGGACCGTCTGTACCATTGGGATTTAAGATCCCTGAAGAAGTTTGGAGCAGAAAGAAAGTAAACCTTTCTTATCTAAAGGTGTTTGGTTGCTTAGCTTATGTTCACATTGACGATGCTGCAAGAAGTAAACTTGACTCGAAGTCTAAAAAGTGTTACTTCATCGGTTATGGTGACACGGAGTTTGGTTACCGGTTTTGGGATGACGAAAATCGGAAGATCATCCGCAGCAAAAATGTTGTGTTCAACGAAGAAGCGTTGTACAAGGATAAGCTAAGAGAAGGCTCGGAGAAGAAAGAGCCTGGAGCTGTTGACTTAGAAGATATCCTGACACCGGAATTGCCACAGGATACCGCAACAGCAGAAGAAGAAATCTCTCAAGACGAGAGTGGTGAGGCTGAAGAAAGTGATGATTCTGAAGTGGTCCCATATACACCAGTCACGGAGTTACGACGGTCAAGCAGAATCATCAGAAAGCCATTAAGATTCTCTCCATCGCTCAACTACATTCTGCTCACAGACAGAGGCGAGCCTGAATGTTATGAGGAAGCTATGCAAGTTGATGAGTCGATCAAGTGGGAGCTTGCAATGAACGACGAGATGGACTCGTTGTTATCCAATCACACGTGGGAGTTAGCAGATTTGCCTAAGGAGAAAGAGGCATTGCATAATAAGTGGGTCTACCGAATAAAAGAAGAACCTGATGGAAGTAAGCGCTATAAAGCAAGGCTTGTTGTGAAGGGATTCCAACAAAAAGAAGGCGTTGACTACACTGAAATCTTCTCTCCTGTAGTCAAGATGGTGACCATCAGAACGGTTCTTGGGCTGGTAGCACAAGAAGGTCTGCATCTTCAACAAATGGATGTGAAGACGGCATTTCTTCACGGTGATTTGGATGAAGAAATTTATATGAAGCAACCCGAAAGCTTTGAGATCAAAGGGAAGGAAAGCCTTGTTTGCAAGCTAAAAAGGAGTTTGTACGGCTTAAAACAAGCTCCAAGACAGTGGTACAAACGGTTCGATAGCTTTATTAAAGGCGTTGGTTTCTTGAGGTGTGAAGCTGACCACTGTTGTTACTTCAAGACGCTTGAAGAGTCCTACTTGATATTGCTCCTATATGTCGATGACATGCTGATAGTAGGAGCATACTTGCACGAGATCAATAGCTTGAAGACGAAACTCTCAGAAGAGTTTGCGATGAAAGACCTTGGAGAAGCAAGACAGATTCTAGGGATGAGAATCAGTAGGAGCAAGGAAGGTCTTAAGCTATCACAAGAGGAGTATGTGAAGAAAGTCCTCAAGAGGTTTAACATGGATGACGCGAAGCCAGTTAGTACTCCCCTGGCAAGTCACTTTCGGTTATCCAGAGAACAGTCACCAAAGACGGAAGACGAGATGGCATGTATGGATAAAGTTCCATATGCTTCTGCTATTGGCAGCCTGATGTACGCGATGATATGTACAAGGCCAGACATTGCACATGCAGTGGGAGTCGTCAGCAGATTTATGAGCAATCCAGGGAAGGAACATTGGGAAGCCATTAAGTGGATTTTCAGATATCTAAAAGGAAATCCAAGTTTATCGCTATGTTTCACGAAGTCTAAGACGGGATTGCAGGGATATGTTGATGCTGACAATGGAGGTGACATTGACAGCACGAAGAGCACAACCGGGTATGTCTACACCTTTGGCGGTACTGCAATTTGTTGGGTTTCAAAGTTGCAGAAAATTGTATCTCTATCAAGCTGTGAAGCTGAGTATGTTGCGGTAACGGAGGCAACAAAAGAGATGATATGGCTACAGTCTTTTCTAGAAGAGCTAGGCCATGACCAAGGGAAAGGTGTGTTGTACTGTGACAGTAAAAGTGCTATCGATTTGGCAAAGAATCCGGTTTACCATGCTCGGACGAAGCACATACATCGTCGATATCATTTCATCAGATCAGCGTTAGAAGATGAAATGTTGGTGCTTGAGAAGATCCCAGGAAGCAAGAATCCGGCAGACATGTTGACGAAGGTCGTGCCGTATGACAAGCTGAGGTTGTGTGCAACCTCAGTAGGCTTGTTGGAGTAACAAGCTGGGAAGACCTGCTACATTGATCATGGTGTGAAGACAGATTGGAATCAGTCTTCAAGTGGGAGATTGTAAAGAAACACGTTTTTGAATGGTAGGTACAACAATAAGTTGTATCAAGAAGGTGTTTGTTGATTAATTCAACAACACATTTCTTTTGTGTTCTTTTGGTAGGTGCAACAAGAAGTTTCACCAACTCCCCATAATCTCCTATAAATAACCACACAAGGAGAAGAAGAAGATCATCCCAAACAAGAAAAACAAAGTAAGAGAGAACAAGAGAAGAGAAGAAAAGAGAGTGCAAGAGAGAAAAAAAAAATATCTTTTTTGTGAGAAAATCTTTCTCTTTAAGAAATTACGAATAATTTCTTGAGTGTATTTGGGATCGGGTGTGAGTTGAGAGTTTGTAAAACTTCCCGGGTTGATAATAAAAGATCTGTAGCAGGTCCGGAGACGTAGGCAACATTGGCCGAACTCCGTTAACAATTTTGTGTGTTTTCCCGCTTCCATAAATTCTGGTTTTCCGCAAAATTTGACCGCGTATTTCCTAACAATGTAAGTGAGATTGTTGTGATTCAGGGAACATTCTGGTGAACAAGAATAACAAAACAAAAGCGTTTGTTCAAGACTTTCTTGGAATCTGCTAAAGAGATGGTGAACAAGATGATCAAAGGAGGGTTTGTTCCTGATATACAAACTTTCAACACTCTTGTTGGAGCTATTACTAAATCAGGGGAAGTTGGTTTCTGCATTGAGATGTATTACACTACTTGCAAGATAGGTTTTTGTGTAGATATAGATACTTACAAGACACTTATACAGCGGAGGCAGAACCAAAACTCAATGGGGTCAAAATCATATATTTATAAAATTATTAGAGATTTTACAATAAACGTAGGGGTCCAACCCTTACAAATGAACCAATTATTCAATATATACTAAAGTTATATGCTTATATTAAACTAAATTTAAAAATTGATAGGGGTCAACTGACCCCCCTACTTCTACATTGCCTCCACCACTTATACCTGCGGTTTCTAAGATTGATAAGATAGATGAGGCGTTTAGGTTGTTGAAAAACTGTGGAAGATGGACATAAGCCGTTTCCGAGTTTTTATGCTCCGAAAATCAAGGGGTGTGTGTGTCGGAATGGGAAGTTTGATGAAGCGTTTAGCTTCATCAGTGATATGAAGGTGAAGGCTCATCCACTTAACATGCCGGTTTACACGACGCTGATAACAATGTGTTGTTGTGGTGGGAGGTTTATGGATGCAGCTAGTTACTCAGTTGAGATGACAGAGATGGGTTTTGGTTCCTATATCACGGTTCTTTGATATGGTGACTGATGGGTCAAAGAATAACGGGAAGCATGATTTGGGTATGCAGATAGGGCATTTTGAAGTTCAGCTTAGAGGACTTTAAATAGTGGTAGGATAGAAAGGCTCTCATAATTGGGAACTCTGTAGAAACTTAGCTGTTTTCGATTGATAACTCAATTTTAGCACGTAGGTTCAAGTTGAGTGTTAGATTATACTTGCGTCTTAGGACTTGGTTTTTCCTAGGAAAGAGACGAGAAATATAATACGTTTTGCGCCACGACTGTAACGTTTGCATCAAGATACTTAACCAAGAGATATAAGTTGCACAACCAGAGGTTTAAGCCAATCTAACATACACAAACCAGTACCAAACAAAGCGATGGTAAGGTTCCAATGTGTGTTTGTGAGCAACATCAACAATTCTCTAGTGAGCCTTTAGCCAGGAAATAAAAGTACCATCAAACAAAATATATGAAAGAAAACAGAGATGAAACTACTCTGTGATAAGCAGAAGGTTTCGCCTTGGCGAGTAACAAGCACACGCATGAAGATGGCACCTTTCACAGACTCATATGTCAGCTTCAAGGAAATTTTGAGAAAGGGTTACCTATGGAGGAAGAGAAATTACAGTTTAGATTGTATTCTTCATAGCACTTGCATGAATTTACAATGGTGATAGATATTAAGTAATTTGTTACCTTCTCGCCTAGTTTGAAGAGTGGTCTCGGTGATGCCTTCCGGTGTGACTATTTGTCGGAGAAGGAACCCCCTGTAACGGCCTTGGCCCGATGAACCTTATCAAATGCTTTACCCCAAACCTTTTCGTTCAAAAACTCTTATTAAAACTCAAATTGTCTTACATAAAACCAAACTCAACAAAACTGAAATGTCGAATAAAAACTTAAGAAGAAATGGTTGAAAGAAAGGAGTCATAAATGAAAGACTCGAGAAAACACTTGCAGCATACGGACATCTACTCCCGCTCCCTCTCGGCCCTACCTGTAAAAAAAGGGGTGAGTACATAATACTCAGTGAGGGTAGGTTCTAGGAACCCACGAGCTCAACTCAGGAAGAGCAAACAATCACAAGTCATGAGCTAATAAGATCTATTACACAGAAACCCATACTACCCGACATGAACTAAAGACCCTACAATGCACATCCTTTTCATCTTTTCGTCCTTTTCATCAGTGGGTAGCCCCAACTAGGCTTCTACCCCATATTCTTGTGGATTGGCCACATCTCCTATGGGTGCTTCCATATTCTTGTGGATTGACCACATCTCCTATGGATACCTAGCGTGGACTACTACCCCACATACTTTCCTTAGACTCTCTATATGATCCCTTATTCGTACTTATTCTTACATCTTTCACTTATCATTCACAACACGTCTCAACACCTTATCATCATATTCTTGACCACCCTAACATGCCTACGTTCTTATCACTTCAACACGTACTATCGTCTAGACAAGATCAATCACATATCACATCACACATACACACAATATCTAGAACTGATTAACAAAGGACTAAGTCCCATTGGTTACTCATCATGAGGCAAGTTCACGGCCAAGTCCTCACCTTAGCTTTTTGCAGAAGTAGATCTGGATCTAGGTTTGGGGAACAGTCACTTCTCGAGATCTGATTTGAGAATCAGATTCACACAAGAGAGAGATGGGTTTAGAATCTGTCATTTTCCAATGACTTAGAGCTAGAGATCTTAGTTTTACCTTTAGGGTTCAGATCTCAGTTGCTTGCACGAAACTGAATCAAGGAGGCGGCGGCTAGGAGCTCGGTTGCGGCGGCTAGGAGCTCGGTTGCGGCGGCTAGGGCTTCGCGGGCGGCTGGCGTCTGGCTTCGCCGGAGATGGAGCGGCGGCGGCTTGAGGCGGAGGCGGCGGCGGGGTTCTGCTCAGGCAGGGCTTCGCTTGCTGTCTCTCTTGTGGCTGAACCCTAGGGAAACTTCTCCTTTTATAAGCAATGGGAGGGGTTATGTCTAGGGTTTCTTCCCATTGGGGCTCCTGCACTTGAGTTTCCTTTTGGGCCGGGCCCGGGATGTTACACCCCCCCCCAAATCAAAGATTCAACGTACGTTACTTCAATAGTACTAAAGAAAGGACTTGATCCGGAAACACTTTTACAAAAAAGGAGTTTCATGTTTCGATCTTGCACACAGTCATGTTCCTCTGGTTAATAAGCAAACACATGTCAAGAAATCACAAGAGTTTCATGTAAACTGACAACAAGAAAAAAACCACGTGCAGTTAAGAGGAAGCCATATAGATGATCTGAGATCAAACACATGAAGATCGTTTAGAATCCTCTTCTTAGAACCTTCACCGCCGAAAAGGATCAATTTCATATTTCTTTATATTTTCTCGGTCATTGGACACTGAATGTGATAAATACAAGAAAAGAAATTTAAAGGTCGATCAATGGAGGTTATTGTTCGTGCATCCAAAAAAGAGAAGTCTATTTCTAATCTTCCTTGTTTCTCTGGTTCTCTTTCGAAGTCAGAAGTTTACACAAGTCTCAGCTGTTAACTATACCAAACCGCATAGACAAGTCAGTAGCTTGAGAGCTGAGAGGATCCAAAAGCACTTAAACAAGATCAACAAGACTCCTGTCTTCACTATCCAGGTTTGAAATGAATATGTATTTTTAACATACTCAAATGCATTTGTTGGTTTGTATAATTTGTAAGTGAAATATTTACCCTTTTGTTGTTATAAAATAATAATTCACAGAGTCCAGATGGTGATGTAATAGATTGTGTACCAAAAAGAAAGCAGCCAGCTTTGGATCATCCACTCTTAAAGCATCACAAGATTCAGGTAATTCTGACCATTCAGCCTTTCTTTGTTCCTTTAAAAAAAAAAACTTTCTTTGTTCAATTAAATATTTGTATATAGGCATCTGTAGCTCTCCAAACTTATGTGTAGTATTAAACAAACATTTATTCATTTGTATTTTTAATTTAAAATGCTAAATACGGTAGCAAATTTAGCTCAAACATATATATAGTATATTCCTGAATTCTAACGATTACCAAATTTATATTAATTTTAACATAAGATTATATGTTTAGTCAAAAAAAAACATGAGATTATATGGAATAAATTTAACACCTTTCTGTTTTAGGTGAAATCCGATTTAAAATGATGTTAATGAATTTGATGTGATAAGTTATATAAGTATATTGCTTTTTGTAATATGTTTTATAAGTGTAGTAAAGCTATCTTTTTAATGAGAACTTCATTATGATAAATAATGCAGAGAGCACCGACGAGAATGCCGCAGATGATGGGAAAGGAGAGAACCGATGATGTTAAAGAAGCAGCCAATCTATTGGAAAGTGCATGGCAAATGTGGCACGTGAACGGCACGAGGTGCCCCAAGGGAACTGTTCCCATACGACGGAACACAATGAATGATGTGCTCAGAGCCAAGCATTATTTGACTTTGGCAAAAAGCGATGTAGTATTGACCTTGCTCGGAGGACAGAAAAGCCTGATGCCCTTTGGCACTAGTGGACACGAGGTACACTGAATCATAAACTCACTCCCTTGTTTCAACAACATTTTCGGTTAAATATTAGCTTAATACTAATAGTCAAACTGATTAAATATTTTGCTGGACAGAGCTATACGTACTTTAGCATTGTCGATACCTATATATACGATAGAAGTGTTAATGTGAATCGTCTGTGTAATCATTTAATGATGGACTTATATAACAGCTTCTAATGTCAGTCTCATTAATTAAAGTCATAAAATACATAAAACATAAGTATTTAATGGAGTTTAAGACCCGGTCTCGTTTTAATAATTCTTGAATGAATACAATTCTCTACTCACCTCAGGATCAGTCACAACATCCGCGCTTCTGTGCAACACAAGGAAAGGAACGCTCAGATCTTGTAGCTTCTTCCCCAAGTAAGCCGTGGACCATGAAGATGAGGCCACGCGGCGGAGCACACGAAGTGCCAGATCGTTGGATTTCAAATGAGGAAAGTACGATAATAGCCTTCAGTAGTGATAAGAAGTTCCAGCTAGACATCGCTATATTTCGAGTAGACGAAGTATTATTCAAAATAATAATTTTCAAACTTTTGCAACATATATAGTATTCAATTGAATTCATTCAAAATTGAAAAACTTTCCATAAAAGTGCTTTTATAGTTTATATATAAATCAAAAAGTTCATATGTATTTTTGGTTATTAATTAGTTTCTTGTTTATCTTTCAATGTTGGTAGTTGACCGCATGTGACTATAATCAACTAAGAAAATCTTTTAGACTAACTAAGTGGTACTAACAAGAATCCTCACATTGCTATCTTCCAAATGCTATAAACCTCTCTAAACAAACCGGTATATGAAACGTTCCGTATAAGGATATATGAAACTTTCACAGATATCGTATCAATAGGGACATGGTATTTGTTTTGCTACGCGAAAAAAGAGTACCTCAAACTTATTAACGAACATAAGGGTATTCTACAAAAGAACTGTTTTAGAATATTGGCAGCGAAGTTCACTGATCCATCGTCTCTTTGCCTGCCTACATTTACCCATAAACATAAGCAACAAATCAGACTCAAGACAATAACTCTAAGCAAGCGGATATCACTCAGGGAGAAACTGTACCAGCGAAAGATCATTGAATCTATACATTTTCTGAGCATCTTTCTGATCCTTGAAAACAACATCCTGTGGATGAAGCTCACAGACCTGTAGAATAAAAATTTCAGTTGATTGTGTCTTCTTCAAATCATCCTCTGTCAAAAGATAATCTTCATCAAAAAGACATCGTCTAGATTAACCTTAAACAGAGTTTTGGCAAGGTTTTTGAGAGCAAATGATGGACCAATCTTCTTCTTTGCCTTAATCTGCATTTAACAACAAGTTCCTCATGAGCCAAAGCGAGAGAGTATATATGAAACTTCCACAGATATGTAGCACAAACCTGTTGCAACTCTACAGTTTCACCATCACGACATGCAACCCCTTCCGTCACAGCCAAAACAGACAACATCGAATCCTACAAAACAACAAAAAGACCAAGATTGGGTTCATGGAAAAAGATAAAACCAAAAGTAACAGCTTTGATTGATTACTGGGTTAAGAAATAGAAACATACTCTGCCTCTGCCTTGTGGGTTACCATTTACCAACAGGAACTTGCGGTACAGAGGAAGATTTAGAAGTAGAAGGCAGGTCACGGTAGTGTTTTGGAGAAGCAATTTTTGAAACAGGGTTTTTGAGAGCAAATGATGGACCAATCTTCTTCTTTGCCTTAATCTGCATTTAACAACAAGTTCCTCATGAGCCAAAGCGAGAGAGTATATATGAAACTTCCAGAGATATGTAGCACAAACCTGTTGCAACTCTACAGTTTCACCATCACGACATGCAACCCCTTCCGTCACAGCCAAAAAAGACAACATCGAATTCTACAAAACAACAAAAAGACCAAGATTGGGTTCATGGAAAGAGATAGAACCGAAAGTAACAACTTTGATTGATTACTGGGTTAAGAAATAGAAACATACTCTGCCTCTGCCTTGTGGGTTACCAACAGGAACTTGCGGTACAGATGAAGAGTTAGAAGTAGAAGGCAGGTTGCGGTGGCGTTTTGAAGAAGCAATTTTTGAAACAGGGTTAGGGTCTCTGTCTGTGGGAGAAGTATCACCATCACCAGGATTTTGTTTCTTTACCAATTTTGGTTCTGGTTGAGCGAAGATCAAGCTACCACCAGTTGAGAGGCAGTAAAGGGAGAGTTCTTGGCACTGGAAGAGATGGAGTCTCCAGTCTTTAGCCAACTGCCTGTGATGGTCATCACCACCATCCATCAGAAACAGGGTGTACTTAACAGGTGGATGATCAAACCCCTCGAAACCAATACTTAGGAATGGATTTTTTTTCCACCAGATGGCCGGCGGCTTAGTGCCACAGTTCGTCGATGTGTAGCTCATCGATGTGTAGCGTAGTGGGGGTGTCTTGAAAAATAGCCAATTTCCTGCATTTTCTGGTATGATCTTTAGCTGCCAAGGAAGTGTGGTGAATAATCCAGCAACGTGATCCAGATTTGGAACACCTGTTTGTAAGCCTCGGACACTGTTCAGCAGAGCCAAGATACAAACCCTCTTTCGATGTTCTCCATCAAGGAATCCGTCGAAGTAATGAAAAGCCACAGCTCGTTGGGCAAATTCTCGTGCCAACTGAAAATGGCCGTAGCAGCAGTGGCTGCGATTTTGCTCAACTTTCAGGAAACAGCCGAGTAGAGGACAAGTTTTAAACAGGCTCCGCAGAGACCTGTATCGGCAAGGAAGAGGAGGTGGCGGCTCCGCGGTATTAGCGTCTTCTTCCTAGAAAAGAAAGACAGTCTCAGCGAGAACAAGGCCTAAAGTTACTCTAACCCTAAATAGCCCAAACACAAAACAATAGCCCAAACCCTAAATACCAACATATCTACAATGGAGTCATCTAGCTATTACCTAAAAGAGCCCAAAACAAGCGCTAATATCAAGATACCTCAACAATGGAATCATCCATCGAACAGAGCCCAAACACCAAAACAAACCCTACAAGTAGTCTCAATCATCTCGGTTACTCTCTTAAGAGTCCATCGAGTACCTAACAGAGCCCAAACACTTAATCAAACCCTAATTATCAGTCTCGGTTACTCTCTTAAGAGTCCATCGCAAGATTCGCGTCAGACTATTACAAACACCCGCTAAATATGAAGATAGGAATCAGATATTACCGGATCCTCCTGCTCTGGTGCTTGTTGCCGTGGTGCCTGATGCGGTGCTTGTTGCCGTCGTGCCTGCTGCGGTGTCTGTTGCCGCGGTGCCTGTTGATGACGAACCACGACTCTCCCCAAACACTAAAACAAACCCTAATTATCAGTCTCGGTTACTCTCTTAAGAGTCCATCGCGAGATTCGCGTCAGGCTATTACAAACAAGCGCTAAATATCAAGATAGGAATCAGATATTACCCCTTGCGGCGGATCCTCCTGCTCCGGTGCCTGTTGCCGTGGTGCCTGATGCGGTGCTTGTTGCCGTCGTGCCTGCTGCGGTGCCTGTTGATGACGAACCACGACTCTCCCCAAACACTAAAACAAACCCTAATTATCAGTCTCTGTTCTCTCTTAAGAGTCCATCGCGAGATTCGCGTCAGGCTATTACAAACACCAAAACAAGCGCTAAATATCAAGATAGGAATCATCTCGTCAAGCATTACCTCTTGCGGCGGATCCTCTTGCGGCGGTTCCTCTTGCGCCGGTGCCTGTTGCCGCGCCTGTTGCCGCGGTGCCTGCTGCAGTGCCTGTTGCCGCGGTGCCTGCTGCGGTGCCTGCGGTGCCTGCTGCGGTGCCTGTTGATGACCAACCACGAATCTCTTCTTGAGAGGACGATGATCATCAGAATCAATGGCTAGAAGTTGTTAGCGTCCTCTCCTCTTTTTTTTTTCTTCGATCGTCACAGAGAAGTAAGTTTGTTAGCGTCCTTTTTTTTTTTTTTTTCTTTCTTGTTAGTGTTTAGCGAGAATTGTTTTCTTTTATACTGAGTCGTAATGGTAGGATAGAAAGGCTTGAGGAGATATTTAAAAGGAGAATTGAAAATATTATTTTTTGAGGAGATATTTAAAAGGATAATTGAAAATATTTTTTCATGTGTCAAGTACAGGAATCAGACGTGGTTGAAGTGGCGTGGCACACAAGTCATTATCTTGATCTAGCTTCGTTTTAAGGTACATACATGATAAAGCTTCATTTCAAAAGAATTTTTGGCCGTAGGTTTAAAACAACTAAGAATGCTATTGGACACTGTTAGGTCTTACCTCTATGATTATGTGTAGTGGTTCAACTTATTGAAATAACTTAGTCGGACCCCATGCTTTGTCCGTTGCATTTTCAATCAAGATTGTATTCTCTGTCAAACTACTAAACTGTTAGTCTTACCGATTGCTACAGTGCTTTAGCATTCTGGATGCCACTTGAGGTTTCAGTCATCATCATCTAACCACAGAGATCCCTCTCTCTACGCAGGTTTTGGCTTGTGGGTACTGGAGGATTTCAGATTCAGAGTTTAGTAGACAGAAAGAAACATATACACACATATGTTCTGTTTTGTTTTGTTTGTGTAAACATTCATACAGCTGATTTGGTGACTAGTGAAGTCGTGGCTTTATTGGTTGGTTCCGACTCAGATTTCGTTTAGGAAGAAACATTCTTCCTTCCCTTTTTGGGACCTCCACAAGATTTTGGTGTGGAGGCATTTGCGATAGTCATTCCCTTGTAAATATGTTGTGTACTTATATGAATCTGTAATGCAGCGTTTGTAATTTGGTTATGATTTCAAAAAGCAGGGATTATCAAACTATTTGTGGATAATGCAAGCTTCCATAACTCAACTCAAATAAATAACGTACAACCATTTCTGTTTTCGGTTAAACTGCTATCTTCACCAGAAATGGGATGTTACAGTGACTATGAGAGGACACACGTGTTTCTTACAACACAAATGCACATTTGAAGAATATGCCATATCATG
Source organism: Brassica napus (assembly GCF_020379485.1). Lineage (NCBI taxonomy): Eukaryota > Viridiplantae > Streptophyta > Magnoliopsida > Brassicales > Brassicaceae > Brassica > Brassica napus. Next base: position 55,778,352 of record NC_063452.1, on the reverse strand, counting down.
GAGGTACAACAGGTCGGGTGGAGTTCCGGCCAAGACTCAAGTCCCAAGCCCAAAGGAACACTATCACTCTTTGGATTACTGCTGAGGCTATGGCTGCACTTGGAAGAATGAACATGTCCTGACTGCGAATTATGTATTGGGTTAACATCGATAGCAACGTGACCATTTCCATTTTTTAAGGTTAGAGCTCCGCTGCATCTGCATCTGCATCATATGCTAATCCCCTCTTGTCTTCTTCATGACACTCAATATCTTCATTATAACCTTTCAACAAGAAATCCGAGCAGTTTCTGCTGCAACCGACCTCCTGGACCTCTTAGGTAGCTGTAGCGTAGTGCATTAGCCATTTCGTTTGTTGTTATAGGATAAAGAGACAGAGATTCAAACTGGATGAAGAAAAACATTCAATCATGAAAACAGATTAATCATCTCTAGTCTACATAGCGAGTAGAATTCATTAATCCAGGGTAGAGAAGTAGGAAAGAACATTCAACGCACCATTTAGATCACAAGAGGAACAAAGACACGCAAATAAGTATGAGGGAATGCGGACTCAATTGCAAGCTAAAAGTTGGAATATTATAAGGAAGAAGCTATAGATGGTAAGCTTTGCAGATTCTCTGCAGAAATTATGATATTTGTGGAATTGAAAAGAAAAAAAGAGAAGCAAAACTTAGACTAGCTCACGTTCAAATATTGGTTTTGTCCCTATCTGGAAAGATATTTACTGAAAATTGAAAATTGGTGCTTTGGATTTACTGTTACCATTAACCAAAACTAGTGTTAAAGAGTCTTTGTTTACTTTAACAAGGTTAGCCAATCTAAAGAATGATTACCATTTTATATGTGGTTCCTAGAGTGTGACTAGCATTAGGACAAGTCACACACATATCTTCTGAAATGAAACAAATTGTAACCAACTTCAATGATATTTAAATGATAATAACCATACACGATTTAAGTTGCATCTAAATATTGGCATATATAGCCGAGAAAGAAAAAGCTCTCAGCTGAATTGGATGTCACACTTTGATGAAGCTTTGGGGAGAGTCAGTAGATTAGCTCGCAAGAACTCAATCTGGTCGTCTTTGTCCGAGTTAACACCAACTTTAACAGTTTCAAGACATTCCAACTTACCTAAGAAATGCATCATCTGGTTCAGCTCTTCAAAAGAACCTCCATACTCTAAAATCTCTAGCACCTTCACTTGACATGTCCATAAACAACTTATTGTCTTCTCCTCCTCCAAAATCTTCCTCTGCTTCTTAGGGATGCAAGCACATGCATCTCCGCATCTATTTGTTATTCTGTGCACAAGACCCTGAAACCAGAGACCAATTTGTTATGTGTAATGATGGGCAACCCACACTAGAAACAAACAAACAAACAAAAAGAGAAAACTGATAATTACCTTGATGACTAAAGTGTGTAGATTTGGACAACTATTGAGCAGAAGTGGCATTACTTGCCAACCTTTTTCCTTGTCACTCTCGATCGATAAATTAAGGAGGTTGTTGAACATTGGCATGGATTCACAGCAGAAATGAAAAGCCTGGTATAATAAGCTAATCATCAACAAACCAAGATACAATAGAAAAACAGAAGATTAGAAAAAACTGACCTCAAGAGAATCAGGAGACAAGTGAAGGGTTGTAATATTGCGTATACCCGCAACTAGGTGTGAAACATCACCAATTATAGCTACCTTATGTTTATCATTAAAGGAATCATCATCATCATCAGCAGCAGCAGCAGCCTCATCATCATCCTCATCATCGTAATCATAATCATAAGTTGACTCCCATAACCTGAGATCCAGCCAGACTTGGACAAGCGAATCCAAATCATCAAACCAATGATTCTCGGATACATAACAAGAATAGTCCAGTTGCACAAGATTGGGTGCTCTCAAATAAGTTCCTTCGGGGTGATAACCTTTTGGAAGATTGACAAAAACCACAAGCCGCTTGATAGTTTCGCTTTCCACGTGCTCACCACAATATGACGGTTTCAAAGGATCAGCATCACTTATGAACAAGTCTTCCAGCACAGGGCAGCCATCTATGAGCCGACAATAGTCCGGATGATCAATGGCTGAAAATGATAACATAGAAAGTGATTTGAGCGCTGGAAGAAAAACACGCTCAAGGACTTGAATAAGATGGTTACCGGATAGTGTGAGCGTAACCAATGTCTTGCACGTAAACAACTCTTGCATTATATGAATACCACAACAAGTGTCAGCGTGCAAGTGTAGTTCCAATAAACCCCGCTCCATAGCAGTCCAAATGCAACGGTCCAAACAAAGTTTCACATGATCATGCGTACACGCTGCTGCGTGACAGCGACTGCCATATACATGTCCGCGAGACAGAGATAATTTTTTGATGATAGGAGAATTGTTTAACAGAGCAGAAGTCTTGTCCACGAAATCTAAGAAGCGATGTGCTGCACCACATGATGCGACTCCTTCCTTGGTGGGATACATAAACATCGAATCATCAAAACAAAGGCTGTCTACAAGACACAGCAGATTCTTCCACCTCTTGGACAGGATCGATGTAGAAGCAGCCTCTTTTGTCGGAACCAAAGACAGGATTTTGCCAAGAAGCTCATCTGGCAAACTACTTATCAAATCTCTAGAAAACGTTTTCATACTAACCTATCCGTACCTTCAAAATCGAAAGACTCAAAAGACGAAGCCAGAGGGAGACGAGGAAGAACCAAAAAGCTTAAGAACCAAAAAGCTTATTCTTTTACGATGTGATCTGAGAGCAAGAGAGAGAGAGAGAGAGCCCTAACCTTCTTCTTTTTTTTTTTTGTTCAAAAGAGCACTAACCTTCTTCTTCTTCTTTTTTATATAAATTTACCAAAATTTACCAAAGTTTAATGTAAATTACTATTACCTTTTTGTTAATTTGAGTTTAATTATGATAACCTTCAAATATTAGGGGAAAAGGGAATATACAAAAGCAAAAAAAAAAAAACTAAAAGTTAATGTGAACCATTATTTTTAAGTTTTTTTTTTTTATAATATTACTAAATGATTTTCCGTGATATAATATCTCGTGGTAACTAAAATGGCTAAACCAATGTCCAAATAAGAAGACTTTACATTATCACATCTACACAATATTACACAACACACTTCACGTAAACAGAGGAGCTCTGTTTTCGCAGATCCATATTAAGCTCAGCCAAAACCTTTCTTCAACATATCTCATCTCCCTCCCAGTTATCCTTCTCCTTTGGTCCCGTAGGACCTTCCTCTCCATAAAGCGCAATAGGAAACAAATTCTCAATAGAGAACCTCACAATCAAAGGCAAAAGATTAATGATCTTATCGATCTCAGCTGCAGAATCATACACTATAGTTGGTCCCCACTCTCTCATGTACTGCAGCCAGCACGGCTCCGAAACCACTCCTTCCCCTAAATACTCAGCCGCCACGACTCTATACCTCTGACTAGAATCCACAACAAACTCGCTCTTCCCAACATCGTTTCTCTGACGAGCCTTGAAGATACATCCCCGGGTGAGGGAAACTCGCGTGTCCGTGCTTAGAAGAGTACACAACCGGCTTGTTGCTTCCTTTAACAAACTCGAGATCAGAGACATCAACCCACCCGCCGCCGCTGTGCTGCGAGAAGAACATCTGAGTAAGCTCGCCGTTGAAGTTGCTTATCCGGAACGTGAAATGCTCCCAGTCACCAACGTGCTCACCGATGCGGTTCATGGGGACGGTGAGAAGACTGATCTTAAGCGTGGCGGGACCGTTAAAGGGGCAGAAGATCCACATAACAACGTCAGTGAAGATCCCACCGAGCGCTGGCTTCACGTGGACGTAAAGCTCTGAGCTCTCTATGTTCCCTTTCTTTAGATTGTTTGTAGCTTCCTCATCTTCTTGAGGGAGATCAATCCAGTAGCTCCCGTCGTTTTGTCCACCTGATGGCAAGTTCGAACCGGTTGAGTTAATCGGTTCTCCTCCCGGTTTACCAAACCGGTATAACAAAGCACCGTTTTTAAAGAACCATGGTACGGAGGAAGGTAAGTAAGTCTCTTCAGGGTGGAAGTAGACCGTTGGTCCGTAGTGCTGAATAAGCGCATGGACTTGGTCAAGATTAGGCATCGCTTGTAAGGTAGGATCAAGGTTTTTCAGACAGGAAATGTTCATGTCGGCTTTGTTATGATTAGTAGAGCAAAAGAATGACCCAACCGCCACGCCTCGTGACCAAATCCCTCTGGAGCACGGTTCCGTGCTCCACACGTTAAAGGATCCAACGCCGAGAATCCTCTCGCGTGTTTCACAAGTCTCTGTGAGATCCTCTCTTACACATCTCACTTCTTCAGTGTCAGGCTCCTCTGCTTCGTCTGTGACGATAACTCCCACGGCTTTGTAGCCAACCGGAGGATTAGGCAACCAGAAGTAGCAGTCTGAGTCTGAACTCCAAACTAAAGTATAGTTCACTGGTTTCTTCAGTGCAGGACGATGATCATCCTTATCCGGATGGTTAGCCCGAGCTGCAAGAACAAAGCCTCTCAACGGCTGGTTGTTTGCCTGACAATAATGGCCAAGGCAATGGAAACCTTCTGGTATCCCCACAGGTTTGTAAAAAGAGGCACATCTTGTTTTACCGCCACGCGACTTGCTACATTTCCAAACTCTATCAAATTCAGTGACTTTCACAACTTGGATCTCTCCGAGGTTTATCTTTCCGGTAGCAAAACCTGTGCCTGAAACAAAGATTACATAGTTCTGATTCAAATCAAGATAGTTTTTGACAGCATTAGCATAAAAATACTAAGCAAGTTGGTGAATTTTAAAACCGTAGGTGGCAAAATATCATTATCAACAATTACTCGACATTATCCAGGAGGGGGGTTGTTGGGACCTCGTGGCATTCATAATGAAAGAATCAAAACATGTATAAACTATGATATAGAATAATATACCATAAGCATCTTCAATGTTTAATAGTAGGGGAAAGGGAAAAAGAATATACAAAAGCAAAAAAAAAAAACTAAAAAGTTAATGTGAACCATTATTTTAAGTTTTTTTTTAATAATATTACTAAATGATTTTCCGTGATATAAGACTTATTCTTGGGTTCACTTCCTAGGGTAAACCTCTAGGTTCACCGACCAATAGGATTGTGTTATTTCATATACGATATCTTTTAAAAAAAGAAACAAAATATTGTCAAATTATATTATTTTTTATAAAAAGAAATAAATAAAACAAATTAGTAATTACAAAAAATATATTTTTAAAGTCGTTAGCAAAACATTAAACCCTAAATCCTAATCTCTAAACGTTAAATCCTAAACCCTAAACCCTTGAGTAAACCCTAAACTCTAGGATAAATCTTAAACTCTAAATCAAAATCACTAAACACTAAAACATTCGAGGGTTTAGGATTTACGGTTTAGAGTTTTAGGATTTAGTGTTTTTATTTAGAGTTTAGGATTTATCCAAGGGTTTAGGGTTTACCCAAGGGTTTTAAATTTACCCAAGGGTTTAGGGTTTATCCAAGGGTTTAGGGTTTAGGATTTAGGGTTTACGGATTAGGATTTAGGGTTTAGTGTTTTGCTGATGACGTTAAAAATATTTTTTTTAATTCTTTTTTCTGTAACTACTATTTTTTTTTTCTAAAACCATAATATAACTTGACAATATTTTGTTTCTTTTTTTAAAAGATATCGAATTTGAAATAATGAAATCCTATTGGTTGAAACAATTCGGTTAAATGCAAAACTAACCCGTTTATCCTAGACGACTTACTGGTAAGTCGTCTAGGGTATTCTCTAGATTTTTTTTTAACAAACAAAGATAACGACTTACAAGTAAGTCGTCCGTTTGACCAGAAGACTTACCCGTAAGTCTTCTACAGCCAGACTACTTACGGGTAAGTCTTCTACGCGAACAGATCTGGAAAAAATTTCAATTTCATACCTTAAACTAGTGAGATGATTTCTTTAGCACACAAAGTCTTCTCCAACCACCCAGAACCTCAAACGAAAGTAACCCACTAAGAATAGTATGTTTGAATGGTTCTATCAACCATAAAAAAATTTGAATCAAAAGCTTGAGTGTTTTTGATGAATATAGAGGCAAAGTGAAAGAGATGTTGTTTTTAGTTCATAACAAGTGAGAAAGAGAGAGTGTAAATCGATTTGAGGTGCATTAAGAGCTTCAAATTGGTTGTTCATGGTGGTTGGTGTAGTGATTGTAATGGCAATCTTGTAAACACTTGAAGATGATGAGGTTGAGAGAGTAAAAATGCTATTTTCGAAAAGAAAAAAAAAACTAATGGTATTTTCGTAAATAATATGAACTTGTGGGGTGAATAGGATAAAAGAAAAATCCAAGAAAAACATGAGTTAGTTTTAGGTTTAACTTTAATTTCTGAGTGAATCTTGCAAAAATCTCTAACTTTTTTGTTCATCTTCACCATCGGATGAATATTTATATTTAGACTTGCCTTAATTTATTTTAATCTTATCTAATCCAACGACCTTTCTCTTTGTAATTTATATCCAATAATATTATTTGCTACTTATTTTCTATCGTCGAACATTTATTTAAAACATCATTTGTATATGTGTGTGTGAGAATGAGAGCTACCCATTCCTATTATCAGCAGCTTAATTAATTATTTAAGTTTATGTAAGCAATTAAGATGTATGTTAAACTCAAATTAATTTGTTGTTGAATATGTCTTGTAAATTCGATTAAACAACATACTTTGTATTTTAAGCAAAAAAAAATACATTATATCCAATTCATATCAGTCGAATTTTCACAGGCATACAAATAAAATGCCAGAAGATATCTACTCTATTTGTTTGGGATGTAAATGTAATGTATGTTGCTCAATATAAATTTATAATTTTAGAAAAATAAGAAAAAAGAAAGAGTGACAGATGAAAACATTGAAAGAGAGTCATAAAAGGGAAGAAAGGTTTAGTTAATTGGGTAGGTCTCTCTATTGTATTTATATCTTTGCTTCACATTCATTTAGAGCGTGACTGTATTGCACTAATAGAGTAAATGTCTAAAATTAAATTTATTCTAGTTTCAGCTACACATTTACCAAGGTGAAAAAGGTTTTCCACAATTTCAGCTATTTACTGTATAAAAGTGAAAAATACAATCTAAATTTTACTCTAATTTTTATAATAGGAAAACATTTACTCTGGTTTTCTTTTTCTCTCTCCTCATACCACTTAGTTTTATTTTCAGCTTATTTCTACTTATTTATTTACTCCATTTTTCTGTGATTTTTACCAATCACAACCTTATTTCTCGTAACTTTATTTTAATCAATAGTATTGTTTTTCTCACACACACACATGTATAAAATGAATATCTTCTCCTTTTCGTTACTTTTTTGAGAAAAAAACTAGTTTAACCTTTATTTATCAATTAATTACTAGTTTAACTCTAATTTTATTTTAATTACTAGTTTGTTTTTCATACATAATTTACCCCTATTTTCTTTGTTAACAAAAAAACAATTACGAAAACAACATTACTGAATTTTCAGAATATTTACGATTTTGTCATCTACAGACTTATTTTGTATATGTTTTATGTAGTCACAGACTTAAATATATTATTCTTTAGCCACAAATTTATTTAAAAACTATAGACTTAATAAAATTTCTACAGACTTGTTACAACAAATCTGTTACGTTTGGCCGCAAATTTATTAAATATTGACATATTTAATTTATTTGGCCATAGATTTACTTAATTTGAACAGATTTACGTAGGATTTGATAGATTTATTTGTTCTATAGCCACAAATTTATTTGTTTTTGACAGATTTAATTTTGATTTGATTGATTTATTTTTCTTTAGCCACAAAGTTACTTAGTTTTGATAGACTTAGTTAGGATTTGATAGATTTATTTATCTTTTACCACAAATTTATTAGAATTTGACAGATTTAGTTAAAATTTGATAGATTTATTTATTATTTGACCATAGATTTGTTACAGTACTGGATATTTGGTAAAAATAAATGGTTATTTGGTGTTGACAAAGGAAGAGGAGTAAAGCTATAGCCATAGACGACAAAACAAGTTATGATGATTTTGTTCATATGGTGATCAAAGAGTACAAGGTTAATGAGCAGATTTACGATTTGAAATTGAGCTACATGTTTCTGAAGAAGGTTTTGTTGAAGTTACCCCAAAACACACCGCCTGTAGATAGTAAAAAGCAGAGGCAATTCACTGGATTTTTGGAACAGCTCAAAACAGAGGTAATGCCAATATGTCTCGATATTGGATAGCTGGATTTTTGGAACAGCTCATTTTTTATGTTTTTAAATTTATTAATGAAATATATTAGAAATAGTAATATTGTAATAAAGAAAAACAATTAAGATTATCGGGTCTTTAGCCACCTATACTAACATGTGTTGATGATGTAGAGTTAGGTTAGTAATCTATACTAATAAAAGGGACATTTTGAGGCTCCATAGAGCGTCCACATCAGCGAAACAAAATTCTCTCGAAAGATGACACGTGACATTATTATTTAAAAATAGAAAATAAATAATAAGTAAATTTGAAATATAAGGAAAAATAAATAATAAGTAAATAAACAATATAAGAAATAGAAACATTGCATTAAACAATCATAAGTAAATATACAATATAAGGAAAGTAAATAATAAGTAAATATATAATTAAGAAATAAAAAAAACCTAAATTAAACATATATCTGAAAAATATATAGTATAATAAATAATAACTAAACACACAATATAAGAAATAGAAATATTATATTAAATATTTATCGTAATATTAGAATAAATAAATATAAAATAAAATAAAAAAATAATAAGCAAATATAGTATATAACAAATAAAAATATTACATTAGATATATATCGTAATATTATCATTGATATAAAAGCAAGAAATTTAGAATAAATAAATATACAAAATAAGAAAAGATAAACAATAAGTAAATATACAATATAAAAATGGAAAAACCTAAATTAAACATATAATCTATACTAATAAAAGGGAGCTTTTGAGGCTCCATAGGGCGTCCACATCAGCGGAAAAAACTTATTCTAAAAGATGACACGTGGCGTTAACAAAAAAATAAAAATAAAAATACATATAAAGAAAAAAATATAATTAGTAAATATATAATATAAGAAATAGAAACATTGCATTAAACAATAATAAGTAAATATACAATATAAGGAAAAATAAATAATAAGTAAATATACAATATAATAAATAGAAATATTACATTAAACATCTATCATAATATTATCATTTTATATAAAAAAATAGAATAAGTAAATATACAATTGTGAAATGAAAAACTAAATCTATACTAATAAAAAAGAGCTTTTGAGGCTCCATAGGACGTCTACATCAGCGGAAAAAATTTATTCTAAAAGATGACACGTGGCGTTAACAAAAAATAAGCTTTTGAGGCTCCATAGGGTGTCCACATCAGCGGAAAAAACTTATTCTAAAAGATGACACGTGGCGTTAACAAAAAATAAAAATAAAAATACATATAAAGAAAAATAAATAATTAGTAAATATATAATATAAGAAATATAAACATTGCATTAAACAATAATAAGTAAATATACAATATAAGGAAAAATAAATAATAAGTAAATATACAATATAATAAATAGAAATATTACATTAAACATCTATCATAATATTATCATTTGATATAAAAAAATAGAATAAGTAAATATACAATTGAGAAATGAAAAACTAAATCTATACTAATAAAAGGGAGCTTTTGAGGCTCCATAGGACGTCTACATCAGCGGAAAAAAACTTATTCTAAAAGATGACACGTGGCGTTAACAAAAAATAAAAATAAAAATACATATAAAGAAAAATAAATAATAAGTAAATATATAATATAAGAAATAGAAACATTGCATTAAACAATAATAAGTAAATATACAATATAAGAAAAAATAAATAATAAGTAAATATACAATATAATAAATAGAAATATTACATTAAACATCTATCATAATATTATCATTTGATATAAAAAAAATAGAATAAGTAAATATACAATTGAGAAATGAAAAAAATAAATTAAACATCTATAAAATAATAACTAAATACAAAATATAAGAAATCAAAATATTATACTAAACATTATCGTATTAAACATTATCTTATTAATAGAATAAGTAAATATAAAAGATAAGAAAAATAAATAATAATTAAATATAGTATATAAGAAATAAAAATATTAAATTAAATATATATCGTAATATTATCATGGTATAAAAATAAAAATAATAAAAGATAAACATTAAGTAAATACACAATATAAAAAATGGAATCTATACTAATAAAAGGGAGCTTTTGAGGCTCCATAGGGCGTCCACATCAGCGGAAAAAAACTTATTCTAAAAGATGACACGTGGCGTTAACAAAAAAATAAAAATACGTATAAAGAAAAAAAAATAATTAGTAAATATATAATATAAGAAATAGAAACATTGCATTAAACAATAATAAGTAAATATATAATATAAGGAAAAATAAATAATAAGTAAATATACAATATAATAAATAGAAATATTACTTTAAACATCTATCATAATATTATCATTTTATATAAAAAAAATAGAATAAGTAAATATACAATTGAGAAATGAAAAACTAAATCTATACTAATAAAAAAGAGCTTTTGAGGCTCCATAGGACGTCTACATCAGCGGAAAAAACTTATTCTAAAATATGACACGTGGCGTTAACAAAAAATAAGCTTTTGAGGCTCCATAGGGCGTCCACATCAGCGGAAAAAACTTATTCTAAAAGATGACACGTGGCGTTAACAAAAAATAAAAATAAAAATACATATAAAGAAAAATAAATAATTAGTAAATATATAATATAAGAAATAGAAACATTGCATTAAACAATAATAAGTAAATATACAATATAAGGAAAAATAAATAATAAGTAAATATACTATATAATAAATAGAAATATTACATTAAACATCTATCATAATATTATCATTTGATATAAAAAAATAGAATAAGTAAATATACAATTGAGAAATGAAAAACTAAATCTATACTAATAAAAGGGACCTTTTGAGGCTCCATAGAGCGTCCACATCAGCGAAAAAATTCTCCCAAAATATGACATGTGGCATTATTATTTAAAAAATAGAAAATAAATAATAAGTAAATTTGAAATATAAGGAAAAATATATAATAAGTATATAAACAATATAAGAAATAGAAACATTACATTAAACAATAATAGGTAAATATACAATATAAAGAAAAATAAATAATAAGTAAATACACAATATAATAAATAGAAATATTACATTAAACATCTATCATAATATTATCATTTGATATAAAAAAAAATTAGAATAAGTAAATATACAATTGAGAAATGAAAAAATAAATTAAACATCTACAAAATAATAACTAAATACAAAATATAAGAAATCAAAATATTATACTAAACATTATCGTATTAAACATTATCTTATTAATAGAATAAGTAAATATAAAAGATAAGAAAAATAAATAATAATTAAATATAGTATATAAGAAATAAAAATATTAAATTAAATATATATCGTAATATTATCATGGTATAAAAATAAAAAAAAATAAAAGATAAACATTAAGTAAATACACAATATAAAAAATGGAAAAAAATAAAAAGGAGCTTTTGAGGCTCCATAGGGCGTCCACATCAGCGGAAAAAACTTATTCTAAAAGATGACACTTGGCGTTAACAAAAAATAAAAATAAAAATACATATAAAGAAAAATAAATAATTAGTAAATATATAATATAAGAAATAGAAACATTGCATTAAACAATAATAAGTAAATATACAATATAATAAATAGAAATATTACATTAAACATCTACCATAATATTATCATTTGATATAAAAAAATAGAATAAGTAAATATACAATTGAGAAATGAAAAACTAAATCTATATTAATAAAAGGGAGCTTTTGAAGCTCCATAGGACGTCTACATCAGCGGAAAAAACTTATTCTAAAAGATGACACGTGACGTTAACAAAAAATAAAAATAAAAATACATATAAAGAAAAATAAATAATAAGTAAATATATAATATAAGAAATAGAAACATTGCATTAAACAATAATAAGTAAATATACAATATAAGGAAAAATAAATCATAAGTAAATATACAATATAATAAATAGAAATATTACATTAAACATCTATCATAATATTATCATTTGATATAAAAAAAATAGAATAAGTAAATATACAATTGAGAAATGAAAAACTAAATTAAACATCTATAAAATAATAACTAAATACAAAATATAAGAAATCGAAATATTATACTAAACATTATCGTATTAAACATTATCTTATTAATAGAATAAGTAAATATAAAAGATAAGAAAAATAAATAATAAGTAAATATAGTATCTAAGAAATAAAAATATTAAATTAAATATATATCGTAATATTATCATGGTATAAAAATAAAAATAAGAAAAGATAAACATTAAGTAAATACACAATATAAAAAATGGAAAAACTAAATTAAACATATATCTGAAAAATGTAAAGTTAAGTAAATAAAAGTAAATTTACATTATAAAAATATTACACTAAATCTATACTAATAAAAATGAGCTTTTGAAGCTCCATAAAGCGTCCACATTAGCAAAAAAAATTTCTATCGAAAGATGACACGTGGCATAAAATATAGTTTTACATTTGAATATTACTAATTTTCTGAAATATGACATGTGGCATTATTATTAAAAAAATAGAAAATAAATAATATGTAAATTTGCAATATAAGGAAAAATATATAATAAGTAAATAAACAATATAAGAAATAGAAACATTGCATTAAACAGTAAAAAGTAAATATACAATATAAGGAAAAATAAATAATAAGTAAATATACAATATAATAAATACAAATATTACATTAAACATCTATCATAACATTATCATTTGATATAAAAACAAAAAAAAATATAGAATAAGTAAATATACAATTGAGAAATAAAAAACTAAATTAAACATCTATAAAATAATAACTAAATACAAAATATAAGAAATCGAAATATTATACTAAACAATATCTTATTAAACATTATCTTATTAATAGAATAAGTAAATATAAAAGATAAGAAAAATAAATAATATGTAAATATAGTATATAAGAAATAAAAATATTACATTAAATATATATCGTAATATTATCATTGTATAAAAATAAAAATAAGAAAAGATAAACATTAAGTAAATACACAATATAAAAAATGGAAAAACTAAATTAAACATATATCTGAAAAATGTAAAGTTAAATAAATAAAAGTAAATTTACATTATAAAAATATTACACTAAACATCAATTATAATATTAGAAAAAGTAAATATAAAATATAAGAAAAATAAATTTTAAGTAAATATACAATATAAAAATACAAAAAATACATTAAACCTTTATCTAAAAATATATAATAATGTAAATAATAAGTGAATATATAATATAAGAAAATGAAATATTACATTAAACATCTATCGTAATATTATGATTTGATATAAAACAAAAAAAAATAGATAAATAAATATACAATATAAGAAATAAAAAAACTATCTGAAAATGTATAGTTTAACATTTTATTATTTTCAAATATTTTTGTAAGTAAATATACAATATAAGAAAAATAAGCATAGAATATAAGATAATATTTTTTATCACATTAAACTTCTATCATAATATTATCATTTGATATAAAAACAAGAAAATTAGAATAAGTAAATTTATAGTATAAGAAAAAAAAATTTAAAATACAATTAAGAAATGAAAAGACTAAATTAAACATATCTCTGAAAAAATGTATAGTAAAATAAATAATAAGTAAATATATCATATAAAAAATACAAGTATTATATTAAACATCTACCGTAATATTAGAATAAGTAAATATACAGTATAAGGAAAAATACAAAATAATTAAATATACAATATTAAAACTGGAAATAGAAAGTATAAGAAATAGAAATACACAATATAAAGAAAAATAAATAATAAGTAAATATATAATATAAGTAAATACGCAATTTAAAAATGAAAAATTACATTAAGATTTAAAAATATATCTTAAAATTTAAAATATTGATATTACGTAAATAGAAAGTATAACAAATAGAAATATACAATTTAAAGAAAATGGAAAATGTACATTAAGATTTAAACATCTATCTTAAATTGTAAAATAGAAATATTAAGTAAATAAAAATACAATAAATGGAAATATATATACAGGAAAATAAATAATAAGTAAATAATGTAAATATATAATATATGAATTATATACATAATAATAAGTAAATACACAATTTTTTTTAGAGAATGGAAAAAGTCCATTAAGCATTAAACATTTATCTTAAAATGTAAAATATATAATATAAGTAAATACACAATTTAAAAAAAAAGTACGTTAAGATTTAAATATCTATTTTAAAATATAAAATATAAATATAGATATTACGTAAATAAAAAATATAAGAAATGGAAATAAACATTTTTAAAAATGGAAAAAATACATTAAGATTTAAACATCTATCTTAAAATGTATATCTATGTTAAAATGGTAGTAAATTATATAAAAAAGGAAATACCACATTAAGCAAAAAAAAAAAATGTATAGTTTTACATCAAGAAAGTCCCTATAAAATTCATTATTCCATCAACTTCAACCTCACACTATTAAGGAAAACTTCAAATCACTCGAGCAAAAAAATGGTTCCACCATCAACTCTTGCCGTCCTAAAATCCTTTAATGACCTTGAATGAGATTTTTTATAACAACGAATTTTTTGTTAGGTGGATTCATTGTTGGGAAACCCCCAACTTCCAAAAGCCAAACTTATTCATGGGAATTGAATTGTTTTTCATAGACTCAAAGGTATTCTTACAAATTTAAATTAATCTAATCCATAATTTTATTGTTAATATTCATATTACTCTTTCATGATCAAACCATTACAGTTAATAACCATTCAAGCGTTTATCCCGAAACACTTCTTTCCTCTCCGAATCAGGTATTGGTTCATGTTGGTTTAGTATTGTTTTTTTGTTTATTAACCGGTTTAGGATGGTCCTATTGTAAATATAATTTAAGTTGATTTAGCATATATTATGCTTAAAATAACTTAAATTAAATAATATTAATATTATGATTAAAATATAATTTTAGAAAATTTTCAAATATAGTTTACAGAACATTATAGGTGATGAATTTAATTTATTAAATTCGTTTATTACTTAAAACTAAGTTTTTTTAAAAAACATACTGAGTTATAAATATCAATGCTGGATTGGTGAGTATAACATGAAGACAAAAATATAAATATTTAATTTTCAAGATAAAAAATTCAGCTTTTATTCAGTTACTCAATATATAATAGAGAAAAAGACAAAAATAGCACTAAATCCAGTTTATGTTCCCAAACTAGCGCTCAAGGTCAAAAGTCACAAAAATAACACTTAATGTTTCATCAAAAGTCACAAACTTAGGGTTTAGAGTTAAAGGGTGGAGTTTAGGATTTAGGGTTTAGGGTTTAGGGTTTAGAGTTTAGGGTTTAGGGTTTAGATTTTAGGGTTTAGGGTTTAGATTTTAGGGTTTAGGGTTTAGAGTTTAGAGTTTAGGGTTTAGGGGTTATGGTTTAGGGTTTATGGTTTAGGGTTTAGGGTTTAGAGTTTAGGGTTTAGGGTTTAGAGTTTAGGGTTTAGGGTTTAGAGTTGAGAAATGAGGTTTTGGGGATAAGATTTCAAATTTTGAAAAAGAAAAAAAATTAAAATTTTCAAAGAATAAACTTAGAAATGTGCTATTTTGGTCATTTTAGTTTTTGAGTGCTATTTTTGTGATATAAACTTAGAAATGTGCTATTTTGGAGATTTGCCCTGTATAATATCTTAAATTATTTTTTAAAAAATGTAAATAATTTATATATATAGATTAATCTTCCAAACTTAAACTATTATATTATATATGAATAATGTTTTTAAATACAAATAATTTCTGATTAAAAAAAAACAACGAATGGTTATTTTCAAATAATGGATGTAATTTACGTTATACTATCATTTAACAAGTATTAGATACGTTTTGATATATCATTATTTTCTATTTCCAGAAAAAATAAATTGTTAAACATCAATATCATCTAGGTTAAGTATACTAACAGAACAAATTCAAACATCACAAAAAATATTTACATAAACATTATAATACAATAATTTAATCAAAAAATACAATTCAAAAAAAAATATTCAAAAGAATAGTTATATACTTTATATTTGAAAATCAAAGATATTTTTGCTAAAATCGTACTTACCTGGCCAAGGAGATCGATCATCTTTTTACGGATCGATCGATTGTTGAGCATGTGGTCGATCCGAAAATACTTTGCAGTTTAATTAAATATCTAAAACATTTATTCCAACACTCTACAGATAGTTTTGCTAAATATGATAACTAGATAGCCAACAAAATTACAAAAAAAATATTTAAATAGTAAAAAATATGTTAATTTAACGTGTTAAAATTTAAAAATAAATTTTAATTATGACATGCATCTAACATTTATATAAACATATATTATAACCTAAATATAAATAATTTAACAACTTATTATTTACTTATAATTTTAATAATAAGTAAATACACAATTTAAAAAAAAATAGAAAAAGTTCATTAAGCATTAAACATCTATCTTAAAATGTAATATATATATAATATAAGTAAATACACAATTTAAAAAAATGGAAAAAGTACATTAAGATTTAAATAAATATTTTAAAATATAAAATATAGATATTATGTAAATAAAAAATATAACAAATGGAAATAAACATTTTAAAAAATGGAAAAAATACATTAGGATTTAAACATCTATCTTAAAATGTACATCTATCTTAAAATAGTAGTAAATTATATAAAAATAAAAATACCACATTAAACAAAAAAAAAAAATATAGTTTTACATCAAGAAAGTCCCTATAAAATTCATTATTCCATCAACATCAACCTCACACTATCAAGGAAAACTTCAAAGCACTTGTGCAAAAAAATGGTTCCACCATCGACTCTTGCTGTCCCAAAAACCTTTAATGAACTTGAAGGATATTTTTTGTAACAATGAAGTTTTTGTTAGGTGGATTCATTGTTGGGAAACCCGCAACATCCAAAAAAGTCAAACTTATTCATGGGAATTGAATTGATTTTCCTAGACTCAAAGGTATTCTTACAAATTTAAATTAATCTAATCCATAATTTTATTGTTAATATTCATTACTAACTCTTTCATGATCAAACCATTACAGTTAATAACCATTCAAGCGTTTATCCTGAAACATTTCTTTCCTCGCCGAATCAGGTATTGGTTCATGTTGGTTTAATATTGTTTTTGGTTTATTAACCGGTTTAGGATGGTCTTATTGTAAATATAATTTAAGTTAGTTTAGCATATATTATGTTTAAAATAAGTTAAATTAAATAATACTAATATTATGCTTAAAATATAATTTTAGATTGTTTTCAAATATAGTTTACAAAACATTATATGTGATGAATTTAATTTATTAAATTCGTTTATTACTTAAAACTAAGTTTTTTAAAAACATACTGAGTTATAAATATCAATGCTGGATTGGTGAGTATATCATGAAGACAAAAATATAAATATTTCATTTTCAAG